>NC_056739.1:1217901856-1218074356 GCF_019279795.1 Protopterus annectens
CATATTTCTCTGCAGTTTTATAAGCTGGTGAAGAACCAGGCTGAACCAGGAGATGCATACATGAGTAAAGATTGAATTAGTTTATACTCTTCATTTAAGGAGATCTTTGGGTAGATTAAAGGAAGAGAAGGTTCAGCTGGATCAAGTCTGTTGAGTTAGAGAACATATAGTGTAGAGAAAAGGTGGGGAAAATTACTTTGCAGATGTTTTTAGGGTTTGAGAAGCTGATGCATGTCTATTATTTAGGTAAATTGTTTTCAGACCTTGCATGCTTTTTTAGCCTTACTGCATGATGTCATACAGTTAGCATTTGTATGTACTTTTGTATAAACGCTTGCCATGTATGACATTTCACATGCTCTGATTCCAGTCTGTTCCACAATCAATATTACCTGACACCCTTAACCCTTTTAGCAATTCACTGTTTCATGAGTTACGCAATCTGCATAATATTTACGATCATTTAAGAGGACAAATATTACTCAGTCTGCCCTGTACACAATATCCCTAAAGGATGTCATGTTGGATCAGGAAGAAATGTGCTCTTTATTTGAGTATGACACAATAGACTCTTGCATTTTTCTCCTTTTGTTCACAAGGTGGTACACAGATGGAAATTCCACAAAACGTATTGCAATATTTTCACTTTCTGTTGTTGTGATGAAAACCCTCAATGCATTCTTATGCATGAGGAACCATTGCTTTCAAGGCCTACTTTTTCCATTTCTGAACAAAGAGAGATTTTAACTCTGCAGTGCTATTTCTTAAAAAACAGTTACTGGGATGCACATTTACATGTTGAAATTTGTAGCAATGGCTTGTATCTGCTTTCCTACTATGTGGCACACAGATGGGCATATTACCGCCATGAGCATTCTGGTAACAAGGTATTTATTCAAATGCTAACATAGTGGACCCCAGTTATCTCTCCTTTTCTGTGCTCATCTTTCTTTTGCAGAACCTACAACCCAGGCACCCTGGAACTTGAGTTATCAACCCCATTGGCATTCATAATGATAAATACTGTTCTTTAAGCTGCTCTATCTTATGTCATCTGTCTCTTTGCATTTATTTCTGTGGCCCTTTGGAACCACTGTGTGGTTTATTGCATTTTACACTTGTTAAAACTTCTCTTCTCCTGAAGCAGTTATCTAAAAGTCACAATTTATTCTGCTAAATAACACAATTTGCTTGATATACCTTCCTTCTTGCATGATTTAAGTACATGCAATTGTTCTATTGTGTGGCATAGTGGCAAATTGTGTAGTACTGTCACCTCACAGCAAGAAGTTTTCTGTCTTGAGTCTCAGATGGGGTGCTCTTCTGTTGTTGTTGTTGTTGTGTCTTTCGGCTTTTCCTGGTTAGGGGTCGCCACAGTGGAACTCCGGTCCACTAATTATTGGCAGTAGATTTTTATATGCCGAGTTGCCAGCTCTGACGCACAACCTTCACTGAAGGTACGCCCATTCACGCATGTCTCCACACAGAAGACGCTTTAGCTGAGAATCAAACAGGACAACGTCTTACTGTGAGGTGACAACGCTACCGCAGCACCACCACCGCATACACAGTCTGAAAATCCTCCCTGTGCAAACGTGGGTTTACTCCATTTCCTCTGATTTCTTCCCACATCACAAAAACATACATACAATAGAAAGAATCGTAAATCTAAATTGTCTCTAGGTGTTAATGTGGGGTATGAATGTGATGCAAAAGAAAGGCCTGACAATCTACTTTCATTCCCTATTTGCCTAGTAAACTCTGCATTGTGATGGCTCTTCATGGGGTCACTGTAGGAGTCAGATGTGACTCATAAGCATAAATGGGTGCATTGTGCTGACATTATTAATGCTAATGCTGTAAAATTATGGTAAGAAATAACTCTCTGGAGCCAATTTAAGTATGGTGTCATGAATCACTCTGTCATATTAAAAGGCATTATGTCAGTATTTCTTAGACACGCTGTTTATGACATCCTTTTTAGTGTCATTTCCAGAATTCACATAAGGGTAAGTCTTCTGGTATGCACTCAGTGCCCCATTTTTGTTCCAAAGTAAACAGTTCTTCTATATTTGAGATGATATTCATATATCATACTACTGAACAGAGACACCTGTCAGACATGTAGTGATGCCCATAGTTTTAGTGGAGTATGGTGCTAATAATGTTATACTGTAGCATAAATAGTTCAACCTCAGGTCAGCCTTAATAATGTAGCCTTCAGTCACTAACTTGCTTGGTAGCATTGCCATAATAATCATAAATATACAAACATCTGATTTCTGGGAGCCTCTCTATTATTATGTGATGTCTACACTTTGTTTTTTTTTCTGATTAAATGTTAGTTACTGGAATCATTATGTTGTGTTGCTTAAAATGTTGTAATCCCTTCATGGCAATTTACTGTATTATTTTTGATGACTTTCATGATAATGAGGAAGTACTGTCTTCCATCAACACTTAAGTACCATTTACAGTAATTATAAATGTATGAATGTATGTATGTAAAGAAGAAAAGCTTTTAAAGATCTCCAAGTCTTTAACTTAACACCAAAGCTTTCAGATCATTAACCCTCTGTGGGTTTATCTAATTACTTAGATATCTCTTCTCTCTTTGCTGAATCTATATTTAAGCCACAGATACTTTTGTGTTTTTTTCATACCTTAAGACATACTTTAAGACTATTTGGACATGTTATAATTAATATTAACTTCTGCATTAGCAGAAATCACTTATACTTCAGTCCTGAGATTTTCTTGATTTTTATGATTTACTGCATATCAACTCAGTAGACAGATGAAAGCTGCATTTAGGTTAGTTGTAAGTCTTTACAGCTGTTAAAAGAATCATCTTAGATAAGTTAATATGAACAGTGTCCATTTGCGGACCACATTATATTATCAAGTCTACTTTGTGAGGTTATAAAATCACTTAATGGTAAATGTATTACTCCGTGTAAGTGGTGATTTGTAAAAAAAAATGCATTAACAACAACTAATATACATTCAGTATAACTGCAGCTGAAATACCACATTATTGTGGAACCAGCTTCATCTATCTCTGCTCCCTGTAGAAGGTTAATACCCATAATTGAGTCTTGCAAATGCAAAACAAAGTGCCAGTTCCATTGGCATACAGAGAATAAAGCCCAAGACTAAATGCATTACCAACAACTAATATACATTCAGTATAACTGCAGCTGAAATACCACATTATTGTGGAACCAGCTTCATCTATCTCTGCTCCCTGTAGAAGGTTAATACCCATAACTGAGTCTTGCAAATGCAAAACAAAGTGCCAGTTCCATTGGCATACAGAGAATAAAGCCCAGACTAAAAGCATGGCTTAGCTGGTGTCAGGGTCAAATGATGGGGCTTAGTCTTCTTCAGCTCAGTGCAAGAGAAGAGGAACAATGATTTATCTGGGTAAAGTCTCCATGGGAGAATCCTTACTGAAGACTGGGGATTACTCGGAGATGCTGTTTACAGTCAGAAGTCAGAAACATTACATTACACAAACACAGAGCTATGCAGTTACATTGGCACGACATACTAAGTGCTCCCCTCATGGAAACTAGAGACATGCACAGGGGATGCTAGCATTTAAAGTAAAAACAATCCTTATACCTTGCTTGCAGTTGACTGCTTACACTGCTGGCTTGCTAGACTGTCAAAGCAAGGGATTTAGTTGGTCAGAGTGCTTTCGTTTTAGGGAACAAATTAGTCACCAGATTAGCCTGGATGCTATGGCTCAATGGGTCAATGAAGGCTGTCCAAAAATGTAATTCCAAGTACAGACAATATCAAAACCCCGCGAATGCCATTAGGGCCAGTGGACATGATAATCACAGTTACTCCAGCTACCCTCAGTGTTTCTATTACTAATTTTGGTGTAAAATTTAATACATTTTGTTGATTCACAGGTATCAACTAGCAGTTTGCTGATAAAAGAGTACATTGTCAGTAAGATGACAAGTTACTGAGATGTATATGTATATTTATGTTTGTTAGTTGTATTTTACCTTTCAGTTTTGTTTTACTGATGGCCAAAATGTATGTCTCTCTTCAATAAAATATGTTTACTCTCTCATCTCTCCACCTATCTCTACAACAGTTTTCAGTTCCTCATGTTTTCCATCCCCAGCCTGTAAGCTGACTCTAATAAAACGCAGCTTGCTGCTTTGCAATTTACTCTCTGTGTTTACTCTGTATTTACATGCATCAAGGTTTACTTTATCATACCACCTCACCCATTTTGAAATTTTCAGATAACATATTTCCTCAGAAGGAAATTACAATTTCCCAGTGTGGGATCACTCGCCTTTTTGATGATATGGAATCTAGAATAATGCTATGCTTTCATTGTTTTCCATCTCCCGCCACTCAAATTCAAAAACATTTTTTTATATTGATCAGTCTATCTATATGTGTATTACTGTCATTTTCCATGCCATGTTAATATTGTAACCATAACTTTATACTTCATTGTTCTGTTTTGTGTACCTTTTGTAACCTATGCCCTTTTCATGTGGCATGTATAGCTTCTATTCATTATATTTAGTCATATATTTGCTTATAGTCACATATATTCTTTATCCACTTTTGGGAAATGTTTAAGTTTTAGTCTTCTGGAATCATTTTTGTTTTTATTCAGTTCTTTCTGGATTAATTCTCTACTGCTCTCAGCAATGAAGCAGGCAGCAAACAACAACTAATTAAATAAATACATAAATAAAATAACTAAATTAAATAAGATGTATGACTCAAGGTAACTTGCACACTAAAAACTTCAGGTTTACTTTATAGCACCATCACACAGAGGACATAGATTTAGGGCTATAAAGACAGAAGTCAAAACATTGAGAAGGCCAGCTGGGGCTGAAGGATTCACTATAAGGTAGTTCAGCTGCTTCAGAGTAGTGTTCCTGGTATCTGACTGGCCAGCAGAGAGAGGTAGGACTTGTAAAGCTACAGGTCAGTTACACACCTACCTGAAGTAAGGGAGTGCGGGGAAGGATTTTGCACCGTAAGACTGACTTTTTGAACAGCAGTCTGAGGCAGCAGAAGATGCTGGTTATCAAAAGTGAATGGGGAGACCCTGATAGTATCACGTGGGCTGCTAACATAAGACAGGACACGGTTCTGGATAGGTGATGCTAGGTTGGGAGGTCTAAATGATCAGGCTGCTGAGAAGCATAAACATAATGTAAGTAACACCCACACACACACACACACACACACACACACACACACACACACAAAAGTAACTCAAAACAAGTGGATCTTGTTTTATTTTGGCTTCTTGTCTTGCTTTTGAGACTAGGTAGAGAAGCACACTATGGATTGAAGGATAAGATAACTCACCAAGCTGCAGGTAAAGTAGTTTAATAAAAATGAATTACTTGTAAGAATCATCATCAACAGAAGCATCTGTCTCACTGCACTGAGGGACCTTACAATTATTACATCATTACAACTGCAGCTCTACTTGAACAAGGCAGTCTTTGAATCAAGCTGACAATCAAT
This sequence comes from Protopterus annectens, assembly GCF_019279795.1. Taxonomy (NCBI): domain Eukaryota; kingdom Metazoa; phylum Chordata; order Ceratodontiformes; family Protopteridae; genus Protopterus; species Protopterus annectens. The sequence goes on from NC_056739.1 coordinate 1,217,907,383, forward strand.
CAGTCAATCAATCATCAAGCTTTAGTCCTGAAGGGAAGTTTCTTTACTAACTGTCCTGACATTTAAACAGTGTAATAAACAATTCATACGTGCTGACACAAAAACACTTGAACTGATATTGTTTTTTTAAATCTTATGACACTGAAAAAATAACATTTGCTTTTGTAACTGAGAACCAAGAATTTTGACATCTACTGTACCACTGTGTTATTTGATCTTCAGTCACTGTTTTTTACACACTAATCCTCCAATCTGTGAGACAGTTTGTGCTAACATTCCACTGTAAAATATTGCAAGTTCCTCTTTTTTAAGTGCACTGTCTTGATAAACAGGCATTGGGTTGAAAATGTCACACCATGGCTTACAGCTGTTTTGTTTTTGTTTTTTTTTTTGTTTTTTTGTAAAAAAATAAATCACTAGTCTCATGTAATTCACAGTTTAAATGCAAAATTCTAATCAATCAATGTAAGATTATTAAAAACATGCTCACTGTTAATCCTAGTGGAGACATAATGTGTGGGCCCGTCACATATTTTTCAGCAATACTGCAGTCCCTTGTTAATAAAAAATCCTCCTTTTTATATATATTCAAATCAAAGCATATCTGATAAAAGTAAAGCAGTCCTAGAACTTCAGTGATGTCATGATACAAACAGAAATTACTGAAAATAAAACATGGCCAATAAAAAGCTAATCATCTGGAACACTTCAAATACATTCCAAGCAAATATTTATTTTGCTCAGCTTGTAATTAAAGTGCAATAGATGGCTAGCCATTTGCTCATCATGTTTTTATTATACACATTCATGTGTGCGTATGTGGATATCTGTGTCATAATATATACAGTCAGTTCTACATCATGACAAAGTGTAAGGTCATGCCTAAGTGGATCATGGTCATATTGTCAGTGTCCCTCAGCAGCAATTCCATGAATATTCTTAGGGACATATAATTTAGAATTAATTTTAGGCATGTGTTTTTGTTTTGGGGGCAGTGGAGGGGGTGGGGGACTCTGTGACTTCAGTAGTAGCAGTATTCACTAAGTCTGCCCTTTGGCTAGCACAGTAGAAATGCTATAGAGAACGCACACATGCAGTTAAATAATTACTTTCCTGTTCCATATAGCCATGACCACTCAGACATCAACAAGCTTGTATTTTCCATTTCCATTTGCCACCCAAGCCTACAGCTCTCCTTCTGGACATAAGTATATGTGACATGCAACCAATGTGCATCCTGGCTATTCCTGCTTCTTCCTACAGATCCAGTTTTAAATTTGCATATTTATTATGTGCACTTGTGGTTATTTGCAAGTGTATTCTCACGTTTCACTTATTGGTTTTTGCCCAATCCAGTGATACTAAGTGGCATTTAATACTGATGTTTCTTGCTTGTTTGTTTTAGTTGCTTACACTGCCTCGTACCTCCAACCAGCTGTGAAAACAATACGGGCATTCTATCAGCTGACTCATTTCAAGTGATACCTGTTTCCTTTTTGATCAGCTGCCTATTACTATTTTATCCATATTACAAGTTATTGTGTAGATGTATAACTTATGCTTTGATTTCTATAGAGCTGCTGCAGTTCATATGAACTGCTACTTGTTTCTCTTTTTTTATCCCATTTAACTAAGATTATATCTTTCCTGGTACTCAGTTACTGTTTGGATGTCTTCATATTGTTTTACTTTTGGAAAGTTCTAACGCAGCTCCTTTGTTAATGGGCAACAGTTACGCTGCTTTCAGTTACACATTTGACTTTGGAATGAACCATAAAAATGTCTCTATAGTGCCCTTCCAATGTTTTAACTTACTACTAAATGCAGTTTGACTGCTTTATTTCAGCATTTAGAGCATTTAGTTTACCTCAGCATGGCTTTTATTCTCCTTACATCACACATGTGCGATATTCTTATTAATTTGACTGCCTGTTTAACTTTTAGCAGCTTTGGGAAATTGTTTTTTTTTCCATTGCCCTTGTTCATTTTGATTTTCTTGAACAATCTATTAATTAAACACAGATCAGCAATGTGCTCTATCCAAGAAAGATATGTCCCCACCTTATGGAAAAAATCCTATATAATACCCTTCCATAAATGCAGCTTATCAACCAAACTCACAAACTATATTCTAATTTCCATTCTCTCACCCTTATCCAAAATCTTGGAAAGATGTGCTCATTCTCAACTTACTACATCTATTACTCCTCATAGCCTCTTCTCTCCCTCACAGCATAACTTCAGACCCAATCACAGTACAACTACTGCCCTTCTAAAGTTCACACATTTAATAAATCACAATAGAAATTCAGGTCTTCTAACCGCATCCCTATTTCTGGATCTGTCCAAGGTCTTTGAAACAGTCAAATTTCAAATTCTCCTAAGTAATCTCTCTTCGTATGGGCTATCAACCTCCTCATTTATCTGGTTTCTTAGTTATCTCACTAAAAGTCCCAAACAGAGAAATGGCAAAATTTCTCCTCTTTGCTTCCTATATCCATTGGAATCCCAGAAGGCTTTATCTTAGGACCACTTCTGTCTAACTTATTCATCAATGGCCTAAACACAGCAGCCAAAGAGGGCACCATAGTCAAAATACCAATGATTCTACTCTAATATGGAAAATATTAGGGTACATCCTAACACTCTAATAATGGGTGATTTCAATTACCCCACCATAAACTGGGAAAACTACTCATGTACCAATTCTTTTGCTCAACATTTTCTGGAATTTATAAATTCCAATACCTTGGATAAACTTATCCACACCCCCACCAGGGGCAGCAATATCCTAGACCTGGTCATTACCAACATGGGTGACCGGTATTCCACACCAGAGGTCAATTCTTCATTGGTCAGATCTGACCACAATCTAATCACCCTAGATATCCACATCCCGCGCCCACCCACCATTAGGGAAACCACCGTAAAAAATTTCTCCAAAGCCAACTTCACGCTTCTTAACACAGAAGTGGCAAACTTCATGGCACCCATGCAGATGGACAATAGAGGTACGACTACTGACTCCTACAAAAATGCACTTTTTAAGCACTGACACGAGTGCATGGATCATGCTATCCTTAACAGAACCAAGATGCTATCCTCCAAAAAAAGGAAGCCAATTTGGTGATCCCCTGCCCCAAACAAATTCTACAACAGAAGAAAGAAACTGCTGCAAAAAAGAGTAAAGTCCCATGATTTGAGGAACTCCCTGGTCAGCCTCAGTAAGAAGCTGAAATCCCTCATAAAATCCTCATAAGCTAGTTACGAAAACCAAATTGCCACAGTTTCTAAAGACAACCACAAAGCAGTCTATAGCTATGTCAAGAATCTCAATGGCAACATTCAGATCTGCTCTGAGTTACAGCACAATGGCACAAAATATACAGAACCAACTGATATTGCCAACATCCTGGCAGATAGGTTCAGTGCTAACTTTACCCCCCTCTCACCCCCTACAGGGCCCATCTCTATACCAGAAGAATGGAAGAATGAAAAATTCCTGTTATCACGGCTGCACAGGTAAAACCACACTCTCCAAAGCCAAGAAGACAGCATCCATGGGACCTGACAACATCCCAGGCTGTGTTCTACATGAACTACAGAATGAACTGGCGCCCCCACCTAAGTACCATGTTCAATCATAGCCTCACCTCAGGCTTTGTGCCCACTGAATGGTGCACAGCGACTGTTATCCCACTCCACAAATGGGGACCCACCACGGACCCTGGGAACTACTGCCCCATTAGCCTGACGAGCCTGGTCTACAAGGCCATGGAATGTATCATCATGGAACTTATAAACAAAGACATTGGTAATCTCCAAACGCTGGACCTCACCCAGTTTGGGTTTGTAAAAGGCAGATCATGTCTCCTAAACCTGATAGACTTCTTTGAAGCAGTCACCAAAGCCGTAGATGAGGGCAAGGTGATTCACACAGCCTATCTAGATCTCGTCAAGGCTTTCGACACCATCCCTCACTCTGGAATTAAAGATAAACCCACTAAACTAGGTATAAATCCCTATGCCACAGTATGGGTTGCCAACTGGCTCACTGACAGAACCCACACTGTGAAAGGAGCAGACTCCAAATCCGACTTCAGACCAGTGACAAGTGGAGTACCACAGGGTTCAGTCTCGGGTCCTCTCCTGTTTGGTATCTACTTCTCTGAAGTACAGGCTAACACAGAAGGTCTTTGGCTAATGAAGTTCACAGATGACTGCAAACTAGGAGCCATAATCAAAACTCCTAATGATGTGTCTTATTCAGATAGCACCGATGTAACTGTTATTTTTATTCAAAGCTAGTTGTTAGTGATGTAATTGATGTCAAGGATGTCTGAATAATGGAACTGCTGTTCATGAAAGAAACTGACTAAATGATGAAACAATGCAAATTATGTCCATGATGTCTGTATAATGAAGCTTTTCTCCTTGGGCCTACACTGAAGGGGGCACTGCTCAGTCAAACTTTTACATTAAACAAATGCCAATTAATATGCAAATAAATATTCACCTCACCTATGTTTCATTTTTATAGTTTCTGTTAAAATTTTGGAATGAGGAAATAGTAATGAACTGCATATTTATATAATATTCATCATCCTTAATGCCCTTATTGTAGCTTGATTGTGAGGTTCATTATGTCTAATTTTCTGCTGCATCATCTAAGACTAGATAATGCTAGGGCCCATTAGATAAGCATTGGTTCATTTTTAACCACAGAGTTGGTATATATGACTTTTGGGGTGGTGGAGCACTTAGCTTTCTGTTGGGTTGACTTCCTAGACAGGTGTGCTTATAAGCACTTGTTGATACAAATCCAATCAATGAGTTTGTCCCTCGCAGAATTGTACCTCTGTGAGTCATATTGGAAGCCTAGTTTAAGTACTGATTTTCAGTTTGCTTCATTTACTTCTACTGCATTGTTGATATCCTCTCATTTTGGTCTGACATATTTATTAAATGAATTGTTGTTTCACTATTTTATGAATATTATTGTAATACTGATTTGCAGTTTGCTTTATGGTTTTACTATATTATATTAATAACAGTCTGTTAAACGGATTTTCTGATTCATTTAATTTCAGCTTTCAGGATCTCTTTGCTGGGATATGGTTTTTAGGTATATTAAGCCAGTTTTCTTTTCCATAAGGGCCAGGGTAATTTATGCTATTAAAGGGACCCTCTCCTGATGCTCTACCCACTTTCATTTCATAGCATCCATTGAACATGTTCCATTCTTGTGCCCCTTTTCAGTCGAGGCCCAGGGAGAAAAGCTTCATTATACTGACATCATGGACATCATTTGCATTGTTTCATCATCTTGACGCATCACACATTGTGCTAGTACTGGTGACCTACAATTGGAGATCACAATTACCTAGACACTTTAGATGTTATGAATGTGTTATTATTGTTAATGACGTATTGCAATAGAGTTCATAGGTTCATATGTTGGTACTAGGCTATCAGCCCTAGGGCCTATACAAGCCTAGCCATAGTGGAATATAAATTAAAATATGAATCCTATATACATATATAAATACTATATAGTATAAACGTTTACCTTTAAAATGTCAACAGCACATACACAGATGTGCACACCACTAAAACGTTGCCACAAAACCCGAACCGCTGAATCTTCCGAAACTTAAAAAAACATTAAAAGTCGGCATTTCTGACCACTCCACACCTACAAACAAGTGCTAACATGGGTCAAAAATGGGGCGAGATTTTGCAGTTCGGAACATCAGCATTCAATGTTTTGAGAAGACACACTTTGGAGTTCACGGATGCAGTTTGATGTTCTGACTGTCAACATTTTGAAGGTAAACCAGTATAAATATAAGGTATGGCTCATACTTCTGCTCTGTATGCCTTACCCAAGGAACTCACCACTTTGATATAAAGAATTTATTTTGTGCAGCACATAATTTTCCCTCTGAAGGTCATTTTGTTCAAATACTAGTTCTAGCCAAAACATGCCCACAATTCTTTGGACTTGCTGCATGATGTTGACATTGGAGATTTGGCTGGATTAACATTTCATTCCTAATCTGGTGGCTGCAATATTCTGTTCTAAGTCACAGACAAAATTCAAGTCCTTAGACCTTGTACTTATGGCACTGTTTGACTTACACATATGTAGGAGTTTCACAAGTGTGAGATTTATGGACGCCTTGTAAGCCAGGCATAGCTAACCCCTTAGTAATCTCTAGGAGATTGAGTAGAGAGAGTGGGCTTTAAGACAATGTGCATAAGTCAGATTTCTTACACCTTCTATTCTTTTTATAAGGAACCTGTGAGATAACTCTAGTTGCTGCATACTGGAGGGAGCACTGTGCTCTATGACTGGTATAATAAGGGCAGAGTACAGAGGGATAATGACCTCTTTGGATATAGATGCCATGCCCTTACTTATAAATTGTGTAACATAAAAGGATTTCCTTACCACTATGGCCATATGCTGGTCAAAGTTAAGGCTGCTGTCTATGTGCATACAGAGATCTCTGATCACTGGGTTGACTCTTTGGACTTATTATCAACATGGTAATTACCTCGGATGGCTGACTTCCCAAAGGGTACAATTATGCATTTATTAGCATTGAGGTTAAGACCATGGCTTTGGCATCATTTGTTAGTCAGAAATAGACCTTCTTGAGGAATGCTTGTGTCTGCCCAATACCAAGCCCTGGGGGACTCTGCTAGTGACTGACCTCTTGGTGGAGGTGGACTCACCTATTTTGAAATCCTAGGTCCTATCAATGAGCCAGCTGGTTATCCAGTGGGTGATAAAGGGATTTATACCTAATTTAGTGAGCTTGTCTATAAAAACTTAGTAGGATATTGTATGAAAAGCCTTGGTCAGGTTGAGGTAAGCTGTGTGCATAGTCTTGCCCTCATCCATTGCTTTGGTGACCCTTTCAAAGAAGTCCAGATTAACAGGCATGACCTTCCTTTAACAAAGCCAAATTGTGATGGGTTCAGCATTTGTGGGTTAACTATGTCCTCATTTATGACCAAACTGCAGAAGTGTGCGAACCAAATATTCCACAATAAAACCACTGGTATATTGATGCTGTAGAAAAAGCTGGTAGTCCACAAAGTAAAGCAAAAAAAGTTTATTGTAAGACAATAGAAAGCTGGTAAGTGCTTTCGTCCTCAACAAAAGAACTTCATCAGACAAATTAAAATCAAACACAGAACACATTTTAAAGACTCCCTTTGTGCATCACATGATAGTAGCCACTCCCTCTAAGCAACAAAAATTTAAAAGGGCAATACAAACTGTAGTGTCAATGACAAAATGTTAAATAAATACATGTTAATAAATATAAAAAGATCATCCACTTCACAATTTTTTAAAAAGAGCAATGAATAAATATATAAATAAATATATAAATAAATAATCATCTGTTTAAAGCTCTCAATTTTAAAAGGGAAATAATGGAGAGGGATTCATTTAAACCTGGCCAGTTGTTCGCATTTAATAACAACTGCCAGTATAATTCTTTTTTTTCTAGTAAGGCAGACCATGCACTTCCCCTGATATCTATCGTGACACCATCAATAACAAAAAAATTAAAAGTGTGGTCACTGTTCTCTGAGGTATGTTTATACAAAGCATTTGTCTCTTTGCCTGTTCTTATCTCATACAAATGTTCATATATTCTATTTTTAAGTTTTCTGTCAGTTTTTCCAATGTAAAAACAATCACATAGGTTACAGAGGGCACAATAAATAATACGTTCAGAGTTACAGTTGTACTTATTTTTGATATGGATCTTAGTGTTGTTGATCATAAATACTGTTTCTTCCTTTATAAAGGGACAATATCGACACATACCACACTTCAACATACGTCCATTCGAAAAATGATTCACAACATGTCCTTTCTCAAAAATTTTTTTAAAATTTCTACCTTTTCTAAAAATAACAGTAGATTGTTCATCAATATGTATTCTGATACTTCGGTCACGTGTTAGAATTGACCAATTTTTACTCAAAATATGATTAATATCAGAACTGTCAACCATGTATGTAGAAATGAATGAAGTATTATAATCTTTTCCTGTAAAAACAGAGCTTAAGGGCTCAACATTCACTGTGTGTGTTACATCCAATGAAACCTCAGATAAAAGAGGTATATAAAAATGTCTTTCTCTCTTATTTACTACTTCTAAAAGGACATCATTAACAAGTCTCAATGGGTAGCCCCTCTTTAAAAACATATCTTTTAAGGTATCACATTCATCTAAAAAATCTTCTGAAAGTGATACCATATGGGCAGCCCGTACAAACTGCCCCTTAATAATAGCTTTTTTCTGTTTCTGAGGGTGGATGCTACTATAATGAAGTAGTGAATTTGAATATGTGTCCTTTCGATATATTTTAGATATAAACCTACTATTCTGGTAATCCTTAATCAATTTAATATCAAGGAAGGCTATCTCGTGTAAGTTAAATGAATATGTAAATCTTAAAAATGAAGTGGTAGAATCTAAATATCTAATAAAATTGCTAATAAAGGCATAGGGACTATCCCATAAAATAAAAAGGTCGTCCAGGAATCGTGTATAATATTTAACATGCTTGTAAAAGTCAGAAGGAAACAAATGTTTCTTCTCCCACTGTAAAACCACTATGTAGGCATAAAGACCACCACATGCAGAACCCATAGCTACCCCTTCCTGTTGTTAAAAAATCTCCATATTAAATAAAATAAAATTGTTCTTAAGGACCGTCTCCATCAACTGTGTATACATTATTACATCAAAATGGTTTATTTTCTTTTCATATAAAAAATCATTAAACCATTCTAATCTTTCCTGGTGGGGAATTACTGAATACAGATCCTTTATATCAACCATTACTAACTTATAGGAGTCTTCAAAGGGTATGTAATTAATATCCTTTAAGAAGCTCCATGAGTCTTTACATATATGTGACTCTTGCTGCACAAATTTCTTTAACTTAAAATCTAAGTATTTTGCGAGGGGTTGCATAATTGACCCCTTAGAGTCAACTATGGGTAGCATGGGTGGTTGTGATATGTTCTTATGTAGTTTCAGGAGACCAAATATTACTGCTAGTTTAGGATACATAACAGTCAAATAATTCAAAACGTCCATATCGATAAAACCATCAATAAATAGGTCCTGCAATTCATTTTTAATTTTTGAATAGGCACCTTTAACCTCACTAATGGATGATCTTCTGTATGATTTTCCTTCCAATACGAACAACATTTTTCTAGTATAGTCATCCAGGTTCATAATAGCAACCCCCCCACCCTTATCAGATTTCATAATTTTGATTGTGTCAAGCAATCCATTAATTTCTTTCATAAGAATACCTTCTTGGATATTGTAATCCTCCCTGTTATGATAGATGGAAAGTGCACTCCTAATATCTAATTCACATATTTTCTCAAACAGGGAGACCATTGGGTGCAAGGGGGGGGGGGTATATGTGCTAGATGTAGATAATGAACTGGTGAGTTGAATAAGGAAGGAATTCTAAAATAAAACCTTAACATTTATTTTATGGGTGTACAATTTCAGGTTACTTCGCTGCCATGGGACATAAGTAAACCCTTTAGAAAAAAACATTGCATTGTTCTTTATTAAATTCAAGGTTTGAAAAATTATAAACCTTAAAATCACCCATGCTGTTAGTTAAAATACAGCAAGTGGGTAAAACATGGTCTCCACTATCAACTACTTGTACATCATCAATGACTGTATTGTTCAGCATAAAGCTTATTTCCTGTTTGACCATTTCCTGTTGCGGAAGTTCCCTCCACCCTTGTGATTGTTCAAACCCCCCTCCCTCTGTTCCATTGACTGTTGTTGTGGGGATGGTCTACATAATTCTCCTCCCTCAAGTTGTTCACTTGGGGGGGGGGGGTCTTGTTTTTCAGACGTTCCGAACATCTTAAAGGGGGGTATTCTTCCTCGTCTAAAAAATATTCATCACCATCTTGGCCATGTGAACAATTGGTCTGGGGAACATCCTTAGTATTTACCATCCCATTTTCAGTTGCATTATATTTGTTACCCCTTTCCTGGGATGGTGGAGGTTTAGGGTATGAAATGCCCTTACTATTCTTTGTGGTATTGTATGAGGAAGTCGGAAGTGTCAGAGAAGTATGTAAGAGTGGTACAAGATATGTTCGAGGGTAGTGTGACAGTGGTGAGGTCTGCGGTGGGAGTGATGGATGCATTTAAGGTGGAGATTGGATTACATCAAAGGTCAGCTCTGAGCCCTTTCTTATTTGCAATGGTGATGGACAGGTTGACAGACAAGATCAGACAGGAGTCCCCGTGGACTATGATGTTTGCAGATGACATTGTGATCTGTAGTGAGAGTAGGGAACAGGTGGAGGAGACCCTGGAGAGGTGGAGATATGCTCTGGAGAGAATAGGAATGAAGGTCAGCAGGACTAAGACAGAATATATGTGTGTGAATGAGAGGGAGGATAGAGGAATGGTGAGGATGCAGGGAGTAGAGGTGATGAAGGTGGATGAGTTTAAATACTTGGGATCAACAGTTCAGAGTAATGGTGAGTGTGGAAGAGAGCTAAAAAAGAGAGTACAGGCAGGATGGAGTGGGTGAAGAAGAGTGTCAGGAGTGATTTGAGACAGACGAGCACCAGTAAGAGTGAAAGGGAAGGTCTACAAGACAGTAGTGAGACCAGCTATGTTATATGGGTTGGAGACAGTGGCATTGACAAAAAGGCAGGAGTTTGAGCTGGATGTGGCAGAGTTAAAGATGTTGAGATTTGCACTGGGTGTGACGAGGATGGACAGGATTAGGAATAAGTATATTAGAGGTTCAGCCCAGGTTGGAAGGTTTGGAGACAAAGCCAGAGAGGCAAGATTATGTTGGTTTGGACATGTGCTGAGGAGGGATGCAGAGTATATTGGGAAAAAGATGCTAAGGATGAAGCTGCCAGGTAACAGGAAAAGAGGAAGGCCTAAGATAAGGTTTATGGATGTGGTGACAAAGGACATACAAGTGGTTGGTGTGACAGAGCAAGATGCAGAGGACAGGAAGAAATGGAAACAGTTGATCTGCTATGGTGACCCCTAATGGGAGCAGCTGAAAGGAGAAGAAGAAGAAGAAGAATGCCCTTACTATACTCCATTTTGTCCCTGTTTAACTTTTTCATCTTACGGTATTTTATATTGTTACTCAAGTCATGTCCTCATTTATGTCCATGATGATGTTTCCATGGCCTTGTGTAAAAAGCTGGTTAGACTTATGGGTCTGTAGTTAACCGGATCAGTGGTTGGACCTCCTTTGTACAGGGAATGAATGTAGCCATCTTCCCTTCCTTGGGCACAAAACCTGACTGTAGGCTGCAATTGAAAAGTGATTCAAGTGGACCAGACAGGTCATGTTTCATGCTACTTAGTAAGCATTGCAGGGGCCCATTGATGCAGTGTTTTTGGCCTTGGAAAAGACATTGAAGACCTAATTGAGAATAGAGAGTAATGGTTAGGGGACTGTGGTATGCAGTATTTCCTTTGTACTGTCAAGGGGAGAGTTGCGGGGGGGGGGGGGGGGGATTTGAGCAGAACCTGTCAGCAAAAAGGTTGACAATAGCTTCCAGTTTAGTGTGGGCGATGCGATTTACAATAAGTAAACTAACAGTCCAGTGTAAAAAAGTGTACAGATCAATGCCTGTGCACTTCATTCTGGCTAACAAGCTACTGCTGTCAGTAACACAATGGGAATGTATGGGTAAACTGACTAGTCACATACATTTCTTTGATGAGGTGGCTATTTCCCCTGTATGCAGCAGATCTGAGATTACACTGCGAAGTCAAAGCATCTGCTGACTACTCTGTGTCTGTCATACATTCCTTTGTCACTCAGTGAATACATGACCTGATGCAGTTATACTCACTGTTTTGGAATCACATGACTTCTGATCAAAGTTGATGCAGTGCACTGACAGCCAGCACACATATGTGATAATCATGGCCATGTTGAGAGTATCTGGAATCTTTATGGTGTCAATCCCACCACCATATTCATATATATTTTGGGATTTGCTTCATTGGCAGTTTGGAACAGAGTTCCTTCATAGCAGATACCGTACACTTTACTGCCTCAAAGACTTTAAAGTCTGGCCTAACATCTGAAGCACACCAACAATGAAGTTAAATTCTGCCACTTGATCTGTCTGATGAAACAAGGTGCTGTGCAGGGTAGAGATGGATTATTTGTTAACAGATAATGACAGCATGTCACTGTACTGACATGTTGGGGAAGTTAAACAGGAGATTCATGACATTTTCTATCAGCTTTTCAATGGAATAACATCAAAGAAAAGATTTGCCAGAATTAGTAGTTAAAATAAAAGCAGAATGCTGCTAGGAACATAACTTACTAAGCAGTTTTCCTAGCCAATTATGTCAAGAACTAAGTTTTTTTAGTGCTTTTTGTGACCAACTTTATCAGAGAGAAAAGGTTATGACATCCCGCCAGTGAAGTGAGCTCGTAGCAGAGTCACAAGATAGAATTGCCATTATGGTAATTATGCCCATATCAGCCAGCTAGTGAACAGGTATGTTTATGAAGGTGCAGTACGTAGCAGAAGATAGAATTGACATTACGGTAATTATGCCCATATGAGCCAGCTAGTGAACAGGTATGTTTATGTAGGTGCAGTACGTAGCAAAAGATAGAATTGACATTATGGTAATTATGCCCATATGAGCTAGCTAGTGAACAGGTATGTTAATGTAGGTGCAGTAGTAGCAGTTCTGATGATGTAGATCCTCAGCCTCAGCTTCTTACATTAATATTCTTATTCTTGTATTACTGTTCACTTAAACTGTTACATTAAGAAACCTGTTGTGACAATTATAAGACTTATCCAAAACGGCTTCTCTTTTAATTAAAAGTTTCAGCGTTTCATAGCTAGAAATAATGGGATGTAGTGAGTCCTTAGAACTGCAGTTAAGTCACAAGTAAGGTAATTACATATTGATTATAGCTTAAGTCGATGCTTAAGTCAAGGAGATGATTTTTCTTCTTGGCATACTACTTTACAAGATTACGCAAGGGTGCGGAATTGATCTCCACTATTACAAATCTCTTCTCCAAGGAAAATAAATGCACAATTATACATTTCATTTACTCGAGAGAACAAATAAATGACGGGTAAATAGGCTTATACTGTATTAATGGGTTAAGTGTAAAAATGAAAATGAAAAGTATGTGAACAAGCCAAGAACTCAGATACACGTGAAGAACATTTAAGGAATATGTTGTCCCCGGAATTACCCACAAACAATATCTCAAACTCCTTAGAATTTAATGAAACATAATATGAGATACAGTTAGTTATAGCCTGCTGTAGCTTTAGTGTGAGTAGACAATGGTTTAGTACATATGTGGCTGCCAAGAAAACATTTGTCACAAGGGCTGGTTTCACTGTGTCTGAGAGAATGGTAGGTTTCATAAGAGAACTAAGTGACTCAAAGGGATTAGGGTAGTACCAGGGGATGAAAGTGTTTTGGTCAGTTGGAATAAATCATTCTGATGCAAGAGATCTTTTAAGGAGGAAGATGAAGAAAGAATTTGTAAAGTAAAAGCTTCTTGTTAGGAAACCATAATTAGCTTATGTCACATATGTTAGTAATGGCAGAAGTAGCTGAACAGGCAGCAAGCTAAGGTTTGATTCAGAGGCTCTGGAAATTTAGATTTCAACTCCACGTTTTAGATATTTGGATCCATATTTGATAACAGATATTCTTATTCAGCATGACACATGGGCAGCAATTCTTACCATTACCTTTTAGCAAGAAATTCTGGCAGAAAAGCTGACAAGGGAATGGGGTATGATGCTTTAGATGGAGCATTAGCTTACAAGGAGAAAAAAAATCAAGTGAATAAAAATGTAGTAAGTTAAGTTATGCAGAAAGGAGAAATGAAATATTGCTGGGACTAACTTTAAAGGAAAAAGTTTTACATTAAGCAATGAGAAATTGTTGAGCTTCACTAATAACCTGACTTTTGCACGCCCCTACTGGAATCATCAGCAAAAACAAATAAAACTATAAAAAAATGTAAAATATCCTAATGATAGTAAATTAAGATGAGGCTTTTCTTTAACTGGAAAATACAGAAATCTACTTCTGCAAAAGGACCAAAGATATTTTGGCATTCAGATCAAAACAATGCATGATTATGTAAAGAAAAGTATGACCAGTGTCCACTATAGAGATTTACTTCAATGGACAATAACGTTTAGGAGAACAGGACAGAAAGATGGGAAGTAGGATGTCTGCAGAAGAACTTCCTGTTATACCAGAAAGCAAAGACTTGGCCTCTGGCCCCACAACGAGATGCGTAAATGACCATGGGACCAGAGACAGAATTAAGCAGCTTTAGGCAATACACCTAGATGTCTTACAGCAGCAGTCCTTCCTCTGGTAATCAAGTTATAAACTTATCAAGTGGCAGATAAGATGAAATCATGGAACAGAAGAATTATCAGATTATCTAAAATTTGGGGAACATTTATGAACAATGCAATGGAATATTCCATGGAAGGATGAGAGGGTGAGGCATGTCACTTTTTAGCATGATAAAAATGAAGATTAGTCTAGGTTTGTGAAGGCATGGCTAATTGTAAAAACGAAGAGACATGAGAGGGTAGTACTTTCTTGTATCTATTTCTGATATGAAGTTATATGGTAATTTTAGAGTAAAACTTCTTAAGTGAACAAATGGCACATTAGCCAGACATATTAACAACGAGAGGCCAGCAGAAAAATGTGTTAGATAAGGAAGAAAAAAACACTAAGAATGATACATACGTATCAAACTATAGATAACTTTATTATGCAGACCGGTTTCAGCAAAACAATGCCTTCTTCAGTGTAGAAAACAATAAATTTTTTTTTTAATTGTTTTCTACACTGAAGAAGGCATTGTTTTGCCGAAACCGGTCTGCATAATAAAGTTATCTATAGTTTGATATGTATGTATCATTCGTAGTGTTTTTTTTTTCCTTATCTGACACATTTTTCTGCTGATCTCCTGTTGTTAATATGGAATACTTTGGCCGTGCATTGACTTACGCGCATAGCAGCATGTTTGGTTGTACATTAGCCAGACAGCCAGTGAACAGCCAGGATGTTTAATTCAGGACTAGAAGGTTAACATCAGTAAGCATGCAAGAATAATTAAACTGGTATTTGTTTTTGCTGAAATTCAATACTTATTTTAATGATTTACTTACTGTATGTAAATGTTTTTTCTAAGCATTTTACATATCATTGAATAAGAAAACACATCACTAGAGGATTAAGGTAAACCGTCATAAAATGCACACCAGAGATTAGACCAGGCATGAAAATATCAATATTAAAAAGGCTGTCAGAGTTGAAGATAACATATCTGCTTGCATTTAAATGCATTCATCTAAAATTGCAACCATTTAGTGACCTTTTAGAGGATCTCGATTAAAGAAAGGTATATGCTCCAGACATGAAAGCAATAGAGATAGTGTCTTGGTTGGCAGAGTTTCAGACCTTCCGAAGTCTAGCATAAATTTCATTTAATCTTTGATGCCTTGTTGTAGGAAATGTGGGGTACCTGAGATGAAGAGCAACTGTCAGGGATGATGATGAAATTTTATTTAAAAAATCTGGATGCTGTAGAAGGTATTCATCAAGGAAAGACTACTCTGTCGTGGTGCAGTTGAAGATGGGTGTGAAGAGTGGGTAAAGATAGATGAAGGCTGCCAGCCTAGCCAGATAGAATTTGCAGATAATTCTGTCATTTGTAAATATGAATGTAAACTACAGGCTTGTTGTCTTAAATGTAAAGAAATAGTGTTACATGTGGAACTGGAAAAAATGTGATATCAGTGCACTCTACTGACCAAAGTAAAGCACGTGGTGACCCTTTGATGTAGACAGTGGTGCCGAAGGGTCTAGATGAAGATATTCTTACTGTTGTTTTAACCAAAAGTTAGATTGCTAGATTTAAACATGCAAATGTATTTTTATTGCTCTGCTTCCTGACCAGCTGCAAGATAACAAAAGGAGATGTTAAGAATCTAAATGTAGTTTCTGTTAGCCTGGGAACCCAGGTAAGTATGAAGAATGATGTAATGTGTAGCCTGGAAACCCCAGGAAAGTGTGAAGAATGATGTAATGTGAATGAGAATTGAAATTTCAATTTAAACAGAGAGAACCAGAGAGGATTAAGCATTTTTGTCTTGACCATCCAACTCATCAGCACTCTGCCTGTTTTCTTATGTAAGTTATCTCAGACTTGTGCTTCCTTTTAAAATATCTAGAAACTAGAAAGATTAGACTAAGTGTTTTTCTGTGATGTCAGAACTGTACTACTGAATTATTTTAAGTATTTCTCTGTGATCTCTGAACTTCTGACTAGCAGTGTGTAGTAAGAAGTATTGTCTTGAGTTTTTATTATTTATTATTAAATATTTTAAAACCTTTCAACTGTGGCTGTTTTGTGTAGAGATAATTTAAGCTCTAGAGTACATTGCATATTTATAGTGCTTACTGTACCAAGTCACTATAATAAGCCTTGACTGTTTAGTTATACTACCAATTGGATAATAATATTGCACAGTAATAATTGGACACCCTTTTAAGGGCCTTTGAGTAGCTGATAAATATTAGCTGGGCGGTAGCAGGTGGTACTACCATATAGTCTGGGTAATAGGGGCACAGCTGGAGAACCTGTGCCAGCCTTTCCCAGGAGTGTCTCTGTGGTTCTATAAACTCTTATCTCAAAGTGTATGTGTGTCAGCTACTTGGGCAGGGGCACGAAGCACTGGTTGAACAGAGAGGGTGCTGGAGGTTTTAGCTTGCCCAGCTAGGCTGAGGTCTGGACCCTATAGCTGTGCCAGTGGGGAGTCTTATTGGGGATCTGGAGAGCAAGCGAGTGACCAGCCCTGGACTGACTGTGATCTTTGCGTGCTCTTAAGGGAAATTGCACTTTACTGTGTGTATTTGTTATCCTTACCTTCATATATGAGATGCCCTCTCTGGTGTTAGTGGTGAGGATTGAGGCTCCTTGATTGCTGGGCCAGGGCACGGGCATCACAATGGGTACGAAAGCAAACTATGGGCTTACAATTAGCAGCAAAAAAACAAATGGTTGATGTTAAGGGAGAAAAGCAACTTATAAAAGAGTGAAACAGATGGTATGAAAGACTGGATGATGAGGTGGTCCTTCTCTTTCAGACCAAACAACATACTTGTATTATAGGGCCTTTGAATAAGGGATATACTAAGGAACACAAACATCTGCCATTCAGTTTCTGCACAAAATGCTAGTAAACATGACCCAAAACTGGAGTAGTAATAGAATGTTTATAGCAATTACGAGACATCACAAATGAAATAAGGGATAGCGGATACTTTTAAAGGTGCCAAAAGATGCATGCGTTTACATTGAAAAGCAACAGGGAGTAGAGAGAAGCAGTCACAACATGAAAACAGTGTGTGTGTGTGTGTGTGTGTGTGTGTGTGTGTGTGTGTGTGTGTGTGTGTGTGTGTGTGCATCAGGCATGGAAATATGAATATGAACAAAGCAATGCTTTTTACTAAACTGAGGTTTCAAGACATGGTTCTGATGCAGGCGTGCAAATTTTGTAGAAAAATTAATATGTGAGCTGTGGAGACCACAAGACAGAAGAGGTGGGCTTTTCCCACCTATAAAATAATACTCATGAGCCCAGGAAGGGTTTACCAGATAAATGTTTATTGACAAAGAAAATTTCAGTTTAATTCAGTTTAATTTTAATAACTCTGAAGCTAGTGATAGCTTGAAGACTGAAAATGTATGTGCATTGTAGGAATTTCAGTTGATACAGGTTGTGGTGCTGCGGTAGCATTGTCGCCTCACAGTTCGAAGTTGTCCTGTTCAATTCTCAGCTAGAGCGTCTTCTGTGTGGAGACATGCGTGAATGGGAGTACCTTCGTTGAAGGCTGTGCATCAGAGCTGGGCAACTCGGTACATAAAAATCTACTGCCAATCATTAGCGGGTCAGAGTTCCGCTGTGGCGACACCTAACTGGGAAAAGCCGAAAGACACAACAACAACAGGCAAATAATAACATGAGATTTGATCATGATATGCTGAAACCTCCTTTAATGCTATGGAATCTCTTTCCCTGTGTGGTCAAATTAATCAAATATGTGCATGATTTCATTGTTCTACATACCCACGGACAACCTGTTTTCCTTCAGCTATTTCAACATTTTAAGTGAATAAAACAAGCAGTATCTCTTATGGTATTTGTACATTTTTGTTGATGTGCAGCTCATATTGCTCAATATGGTTATTTCTGTACCTTTTTTTCTGGTTGCAAAACATAACAATTTCACAAAAATGGTATTCAGTAATAAGTAATAAGGTAAGTAATAAGTAAGTAAACAGTAATAAGATTCATAACCTCTATGTCAAACGTGTAGTTTGCAATCAAAGTCGTTTCATCACAGCTGCCTCATTAAATTCATCAGAATGAAACAACCTTCCTCCAGTGGCTACATGAAAACTAAAAATCAGTAACGAACGGTAGAGGCAAGGCATGGGGAAAATATATATATACGATTAATACAAACCCTCATTTACCACTATTGAGAGCTTATAAATCTTCATTTAGGATCTATTAATGAGCTAATGAGGGACTTCTTTGATATTAAAGAACATAAAGTTCTAAAACACCATCTTGAATAGTCCTAACATGCTACTTTACTTGGATAAACACTTTCTTTCAGCACACAACTTCATTGTACCTACTGTTGAATTATTTACAATCCTCTCTGAAAAAGCCATTATGAGTCACCTAGGATTTCCATTTGCTTACACCTTCAGTCAAAACAGGAAAAGTGAAAATCTTTTCATTGTGAGGAAACTTATTGTTGACATAGAAAACATCTCATAGATTGGGAGTTCTGCATCAACAGTCTATGACTGGATGCCATGTAAATTTGTAAAGCTTTCTTCTTTTTTAGTGATGGGCCATTGGACATTTTTTGTAAGTAGAAGTATTTGGGAATGATTTGTGCTTATGCATATACAGTATGGAAGGCACCATATATTAGGGTTCTGCATAAGTGCAATATACTGACTGAATCACATAAGTATTTATATATTTGCTTGTTTGGTAACTTATTTGTCTGTAAACTAGTTAGTTAATAAGTAATTAATGAATTTATTTAAAAAAATAATCACACAGACATACAGTAGAATGAATATTAAGTTGTTTGACCTATTTTAATGATATACTTCATTAGAATAATCAAATATATAAACACACTGATTTAAATAGTCTCAACTAAAGGACATCATTAAAACCAGCCAATAAAGCCACTGCATACACAGAAAATAATTTAAACAATATAAAAAATTAAATTAATGTTAATTATAGTTTCTTTATAGACTCAAGTATAACAAAACATTTTATATTCACAGCAATGATTTATGGAATTGTATTATAATCCAATTTAATTTAGCACATTAATTCTCTCTCTCTTTTTTTTTTTTTTTTTTTTTTTTGAGGGTTTCCAAATTGCCATCTCTTACTGAATCATAAACTTCTTCAAATGTATAAAAAGGAATTTCTTAAAAGTTCCACGAATTTTGAGTGTTTGAATACAGCATTATTCTCATTACATTTTTATGGCACAAATTTTATTTACGGTTTCATTGACTCAGTGTTCTACCAGTCTTGCCATTATAAAAAGTCTTGCATATGTGTCACACATGACAAGCTAAATTTGCACCAGATATAGCGTGACCATATCAATCTGTGATGTCTGTAGCATCACTGTATACAAATAGTCAATGTCAATAGCCACCAAAACAAACTATCAGCATTATAAACCATAATAAAATTTCCAACCTTTTCTAAAAAAAAAGTCCCAAGAGCTCTTTATATGCCCCTTACTATTTTGGGTAACAGCATTCAAGTTTTTGTCCATCCATACATCCTCAACCCCTTTTCCCATTTTGCACATGGGGTCGGGATGTCACTAAAGATGATTGCCACTTCTGAAGTTTTTGTCCATGGACCAAGAAATTAATTCAATATTTAAACCTTTAGCAGATATTACCAGTCTAAACTGTAAGGCCTTTGTAACATATGCATCTGGTATTGACCACAAAGAAAGATACCTTACTTTCTATGAAATAAATGCTAAATTAGCTCCTTTGATTCCTGGAAAGAAACTATTTTAAATGCATTCCTTTCAGAGAAAGAGAGTAGTGCTTCATCTTAATGCTTATAGCTTTTAAATGTTGTAATCAGCAAAATCCTTGTGGATAATAGCAATAACATTTAATAGAATGAATAAGCAAGTGTCTGACGATGCTTGCAAATCACAAAGGCTTCACAGAGTACAATAAAAGCCTGTAAACACCGGGTAACAAGAATACAAATGAAATTATATATTATGCATACAATTCACAATAAAACAATGAGACAGGAGTTTTTTTTATGCAACCTGATTTTGTTCCAACATTTTGTTATTTATACGATAGCTTAAACAAAGACTGGGCTGGTCATGTGTGATTATATGATTGTGGAGTATATGTTGGTTGCTAAGTTTACCTTTTTTTTTAAAGGTGCATTTATATTCATCCCTTATATGCTCATGTAGTTTTTTCCCCTAAGTGTAGAGTAATCCTTGAACTTTTTAACATCCAGGGTAAGTCAGTTTCAGGATACATGGGCTATTTTAGTAAATTATTTTTCTCCTAGAGCATTATTGAATGTTAGTCTGGCATGGCTGGATGCATTACCATTCAATAAGTGGAAAGGGTAAGCTGTTGCATTGGTGTGGAGTTTTGTGCTACGGGGTGGGGACTCTACACTAAAACATTCTCAGAGTTAAGATGTTCATTTGAAGGAAGACTCTTAACATTATAGGCAGCCAGACTTTTTTCAGTATTATCCAGTGGCACTCACTATGAGTAGATAAACAGATGAATCAGCCAGCTTTATTTACAGTAGTTTGTATGACACTTGTGTTTTTTGGTCTGAGCTTTATGGTGAAACAAGCAAGCAATATTCAAGTTTTGACATTTGCATTTGAATTCTAATTGCTATAATTGCTACAAAGGTGAAAACATAGGGCCGGATTCACGAAGGCTTGCACGGAGTCTAAGAGTAGTGTAAGACTCCATGCAGCCTTCGCGATCCAGGAACAGCCCAAAGTCCGTGTAAGAGTCAAGCTAAAACGGCTCTTACACGGAGTGGGCGTGGATAAGCTAATCAACTCACTTGCAGCCGAATAGCATGCAAATGAGGCTGATTAGCGATCCAGGAAGCCCAAAACAGCTCGTGTAAGAGCCGTTTTAGCTGCAGAAATGTACTCAGTTGACAACTGAGTACGTTTCTGCAAACACGGCAACGGAGCCATGTCAGCTCCAAATAAAGGGTGCATATGTGATAGGCAGCATGCCAATGGCCAAATATGTGGCCATTGGCAAGGTGACCATGCAAATATATTAAAAATATAAATTTTTTTCGGCGATTGCCGATGTTTAAACCAGCAGCCCAGCAAACGGGCTGCGCTGCATAGAACATAAAAACGAAGGTTTGAAACCCACAAATGTAGGTTTTATGCAATACATGGAATGTCAATGGAGGGACCAGCAGAGCAAAACCAACATGGCCACCGTGTAGTGGTTGCTAAGGGGGGAAGCTGAGTCTAAGAGATGTAACTAAGCATTAGTAGGCAATCTGATGCAAATGAGTGTAAGGATACTGAATTCCACTGTCACATAGCAAATGAGCACATTCTGAGTAGTGTAAGAGTTACATACGGGGAGGAACAGAGTAGGAGATAAGTGACATCACAGGGGGGAATGGTAGAAAGAGATGCAGTTCATTGGAGGTTAGAGTTACATGACAGATGTCAGACAGATATCAAGGAAAGAGGTGTGCCACTAAGTAAACATGAGAAAGACAAGAAATGGAAGGTGTACACTGTTGCCTACACCAAAGTTTCTTGCTGGACGTGTATGCGCACGTGCGCGCCACGAAGTAAGGCAGTGTGCGCGCGTGTAAGGCAGTGTGCGCGTGTGTAAGGCAGACTCAGCATGTGGGAGCATGTTGGGAGATGTTTAACACCGTGTGCGCGGGCGTGCACGTGTTTAAAACCAAATAAGCAGATTCTGAACTGTGTAAGTATGTGTGCGCGAGTGTAAGCAACTGTGAGCGTGTTTCTGCTGGTTTGCACACGGCTCCACCCTGAGGAAACAGAAAGGAAAAAGGAAGCAACAGATGTTGTAGGAAGTTAGCAAGGAATACTGCTGGAGCTAGCAGGTGAAAACAATTAGATGCAGGCAATTACACAGGCAGAATACTAGGCCAGCCCAGCACTTAAAACTCTGCAAACAGCAGTGCAGAATGTTTCTCTCAAGAGACACTGCAAGACAGGAGTTAAGTTATCAGAAGTGAAAACTGAAAAAGCTGAACTCAGAGCAGAAATGTTAGGGGCTGCCATAGCTGTCATAATGAGACATAGGCGACATGCTGAGGGTGGTGACAATGCAGATGGTGCCAGACAACCCACAGTGAGGAGACGGAGAAGAGTGTACAGGCCCAGGGTCACCTACCACGGGTTACATGAGCTGGAGATAGTAGAGCGCTATAGAGTGGACAGAGACCTCCTGCAGCAAATAGTGGAGCTGTGCAGGCCACGCCTCACACACAGAACCAACAGAGGGGAACCCATCCCAGTGGAAACCAAGGTATGTGTTGGCCTAAGAATACTAGCAACAGGTACCTTCCAGAGACCAACTGGCGATATGATGGGGATATCACAGGCATCAGCTTCCAGGGTACTGCACCAGTTCCTGGATGCCATGTCAGCACATGTCGGTGATCATGTATACTTCCCCAATGCCTGTGAGGTATTGGCCAGCAACATGTGTCTCTTCCAGCAAATAGCGGAATACCCTGAGGTAGTGGGTGCAATAGACTGCACGCACATACGCATCAAAGCACCAGCCGGTGAGCGGGGTAGGGCATACATCAACCGCAAGGGCTTCCCCTCCATCAACTGCCAGGTCGTGTGTGATGCCCAGGGCATAATAATGAATGTGTGTGCTGGCTGTCCTGGGAGCTACCACGATTCCCACATCTGGCATTTGACGCAGCTGTACCAGACATTTGCCAATGGGGACATCCCGCACGGACACCTAGTGGGGGATGCAGGGTATGCACTGGAGCCGTGGCTGATGACACCCATCAGAAACGCACACACACCTGAACAGGAACGCCATAATGAGGCACACGCACAAACACGTAATGTAATAGAGCGTGTGTTTGGGCTGCTCAAGTCACGGTTCCGGTATCTGGACACATCTGGTGGAGCCTTGCAGTGCACACCAACTACATGTATCCAAACTGTCATGGTATGTGCTATGCTACATAATATGATCTTGCAAAAACAGCTGCAGCAGGACCAGCATAGGGCTGGGCCAAACAGCCCCCCACCATTGCCAAGGCCACCACAGGCACAGCGTGACTCAGAGGAGGAACAACCTGAGCCTGCCCCAGTAGGCAGAAGGAGGCATGCCCAGTATGCCCTGGCCTTGGCAAAGAGGCAACGCATAGCACATACATTGGCTCAGTAGGAACCTTGGGAATGATACCCCTCTCTGACTCACTCATATAGTAACAGGGATGCCTAACGTGACACAACCTGCTCTCAAACATGTACAGGGAAGTGTAATATGCGCATCCGACAGAGGCAGCCCTGCAGCACCACCTGAGGCATGCATGCTATGTGTTAAGTAATGTAACACCAAGTACCATATGCACACCTGAGGACCCTGACTAACATCCCACCCTCAACAAGCAGCATGCCACAACATGACAACGAGATGATCAAGTGCAACAATTGACTGAAGTATCGCAGTTACTCAAAGGGGACCCAATGTGTGCCAGTCTGGGATGACATGCTGAGCATGACATGATGCACCACCTGCTAGGACTGGCGTGCACCTATCAGTGCAGGCCGTATGGATACTGGCAAAGGCTGTTGTCACGCACAGTGTGCCCTGAATAGGTAAGGCTCAAAACACAAACCTATCTCCATAGGTACCAGAAGGGATAAGAATAAGATAAGGGATAAGTTGAAACAGCAAGATGCATGCAGTCTAAGCTCACCCAGTATGGAGAATGTTGATAACTGTGCTGTAACAGAAAACTGAGGCAAGGCTCACAACAGCACCCTAACACTACCAGGTTACACCTCATACTGTGCTGTACAGCCTCAAAACTTGGAACAAGCTACAAAAGGAGGGTGACTAGCAAGAATAGTCAAGGATAACCACAACCCCATGTTGGTACCACCACAAAAAGCAGCATGGACTAGCCATGCTCAAGTAACAGTGGCTAAAACTGCCCCCCAGTTTATAGCCTGCTACAGACTACTGGCCCAACACCAGGAACTGCATCCGGCCTATGCTGGAATACATGAATATATCAAGTCCTCCAAACCACATTATATTGGGTGACTGCAAATACCCAGACATATAGACTGGGAGCATTATACCAGCTGCAACAGTGTAGGACAAAACTTCATCAAATCCACAAACCAAAAGGCCCAGGAACAACGTACCACCCCCACAAGAGGGGTAAGCATACTGGATGTGATAATCAGCAACATGGGTACAGGATGTCAAGATGAGAAGTGTATTGCTCACTGGTAAAACCAGACCATATAGTAATCACACTGGATATACAAATCCTGACCACAGTCCCTGGCTGGAAAACCACAGTGGAAAACATGTGCTAAGCAATATTTTCACACCTCCAAACTGATGTGGAATCCATTAAAGGTCCCGTGCAGGTGCAAAATATGGGTCACACCTCAGAACCTGTAATACAGCCATTCCATGAACACTGCCAGGAATGCTTGGATTATGCAGTCCTAAATTAAAACAAGACATAGTGCCTAAATCTGGCATGGTGGACACCAGCCATAACCAAAACATGCAAGAGAATGAGGAAGCTACTACATGATAGAGCAAACATGAACAATGAAGTAACTACTGATCAGTAGTATGGCAATGAAATCTGTCCACACATGCAATCCACTAAGGCCAGCCACAACAAGTGGAATCTGTGAATCCTGAGGCAATGTTACACCTGCCCCAAGTACACAGACAACCCCCAACTCCACCCAAGAAATACAAATATATGTGAGAGATGCAACCATCCATCCAAACTGGAGGCTGAGCTCCCTCAACTCAGTACTCCCAAAACAAGTCAGTAGGAGAAGGTAACCACACACACCACAAACACATACCCACATAGACCTATCACAACTGCAAACCAAACACATAAACACAGAAATACATTCCCGGAGGCAGAAATCACAAACACAGCACACCAACAGAGGCCTCTAAAGCAGACACCCAATGAAACAGCCTCCAAACATAGCACATGCAACACATAGCACACAAAGCTGGTGTGCCAAACAGTCACAGGCCAGAAGGAGAAACAACATGCCTGATACAGTTGTAATAGGTGACTCCATAGTCAGACACACTGCTGTCCCGCACACCAGACTGAACAAGGGAAAGGGTACAGTAAGCTGCCTGTAGGCTACCACAATATGCCACATAACAGAAATATGTAGGTCACTCCAAAGCAAGTAGAAATATGATGCAGTCATAGTCCATGCTGGTGTGAATTACCTGAGATGTACTGCCCTAGACTACATGTAAAGAGACACAGATGAGCTATCCGATTATGTAGTCCAGGCCGGTATGACACTCACCGTTCGCAGCATCCTACCCTTACCAGGAATAATGCCACAGTACAAACACGGAATGATCAGTCATAGCAAGTAGCACACTTACTGGTGTCATTCCAAGGGGATCCAATGTCTGTCTGCTCGGGATGTCATGCTTGACAAGCCACGTAGCTGTCCTTGGGATGGCCTGCACCTGTTACCCCTGGGCGTCTGAATATTGGATAAGGCCTTTGCCACCTCCATAGAGCCTTTTGTAGGCAAGGCTGAAAAGACTGACCCACCACCCTAGAAACCATAAGTGGGAAGAAACATAAGGGAAATGCTGACCAATGCCAGATGTGTACACCCCAATATGCATACTCCCGAGGCCATCCCCAGAATAGAGAACATCGATGTCTGTGCAGTGACAGAAACCTGCTGCAAGGCTCCTGACAGCACACCAGCACTACCAGGTTATACCACGTACCATGTGTCATGGCCCCAAAACCTGGAACAAAACATAAAAGGAGGGTGAGTATCCATAGGCAGCACAGACACCCATACGTCCAGGTAACTGACAATGCACAAGGCAGTGGAGTTCACCCATGTGCAACTAACTGTAGGCAAGACTGCTGTGCAGTCTGTAGCATGCTACAGACCGCACTCTCACACACAATAACCCCCCCCAACCATCCTGAAGACACTGGACAGTATGAATGTCCCACCAAATACCAAACAAGGTACCATGAATTACCACATAGGTGGTAAACCATTATGTATGGAAGGAGTAACCAGGGACCTAGGGACACAAGTGGACAGTAACCTGTTATGTGACACCCACATTGCCAATGTGGCTAGGAAGACTGTCTACATTTGACACCGTATCAGGAAAGGAGTCACATCTACGGCAACAGAGGTCACTGTGCCCCTATACTTTTCTCTAATCACACCCATAATCTAGTACAATGCCTCATATGGGATCTACCTTACCTGACACCTGCAGCAGTTAGAAAGACCTCAAAGGTACCTCACCAAGAGGATAAAGTGTCTCAAATATATGTCATATGCTGCCTGGCTGTAGACACCCCAGCTGAATCCAGTCACATACTGCCTACACAGAGGCACTGCATGCCTGTTGTAGAAGGCCATGCCCAACACAGGAGTAATGGACATGCTCCACCCCAGAAAACACATATCCATTGGAGCTGCGAGAGTGAGAGATGTCAACCTCAACAAATAATGAAATAGGATGTGCCGGTAGGACAAATACATAATCCAGAGGCTCCCCACACCCTGGACCAGAATCCCACTCCATGTTAGGCAGAGCCCCTCACTGACACTGTTCAACAGGAATCTTGCCAAGTGGATGGATGATTGTAGAGTTACAGTGGGGGTCTTCACTGTGTCATATCCAGACAGAGGCACAGCAAAGCAAATCATAAATGGCCATAATATCCACATAGCAAGGGGTCTCAAAAGCCACACACACTCTGGCTAGGCTAACAAATGCCCAGGGTGGATAGCCTAGTATGAAGCTATGAACCTATGTAGATACAAATTGTACAGGACACTAAGGATAATCCCAAGGCTTACATAACTGATGGTAGGAGCCATGTTGGGAATTCACAGATATGCCCTGAATCACACAAATACCACAAACACACACACATATTGCCAACATACATCCTGACAGGTGCAGTGCAAACCCCCCCACCCCCACGAATGCAGAATATCTATCCCAGAAGACTGCTGGCCCCCTGACATTGCAGATGCTGAGGTAACAGACAACATCTCCAAAGCAAAACACACAGCAGCAATGGTATGAGATGGTGTCCTGGGCTTAGTGCAACATGGACTCTAAGATGAATGGAATGCCAAACCACACTACTGCTCAATATCAGCCTTACCACAGAATATGTACCCAAAGAGCAGTGTACAACAACAGTGGTCCTTCTCAACAAAGGTGTTGCCTGAATGGATACTGAACAGTACTACCCCAGAATCCTGCGAAGCTCAGTTTGCACAGCTATGGAAAGGATCAGCATGTACCACAGACATAAGGATGTCGGGGACCTACTGACACCGGACTCAACCCAGTGTGGCCTTCTCAAGTGCAGATCCTGCTCCTAACCATGTTTGACTCAATTGAAACAGTCATTAAGGTCATTGATGAGGGCAATGTGCTCCACACAGTGTATCTGGACCTTGCAAAGGCTTCTATACAATACCCTACATGTTCAGTATAGATAGGCTCACCAGCTTAAATATAAACCCACATGTCAGTAGAGGGGTTGCAAACCAGACCAAGGACAGAACAGACATGGTCAGACATGCTTCAGCCATGTCAGACTACAAAGCAGATATAACTGGCATCCCACAAGGCTTTGTCCTGGTATCTCTCTCGTCTGGTATATATGTCCCATAGGTACAGGCAAACATGGAAGGACTGTGTCCTAACATTTTTGCAGAGGACTACAAACTGCTCACCACACATGATCCACCAGCTGACACATGCATCCCACAAAAGGGCCACATAGAAACAGACAACTGGTGCCATAGCCATGTCAGCAAGCTAAGTGCAGAAACGTGTATAGTCAACCCCAGTGGATATACAGTAAGTGCCCACCAATTACCACATAGGTGTTAACCCATTATGTAGTTAACATGTAATGAGAGACCTGGGGACACAGGGTGATAGATATCCTGCATTGGACAAACATGTGCTGTAGTGTTTACAGAAACATACCATATACCCACTTAATCATGAAGGCTGTCAGATCTACATAAGGGGAGGTCATTGTGGCTCTGCAGTCATCCTGCATCAGTGGTACAATCGACTACAATAGCCCCTGTGGGATGTACCTCAGCAGACACCTCCATCAACTGTAAAGTCCCCAACAGTACCTCATCAGGAGTATCAAACAGCCTGCACAGATGCCATGTGTTGCCTGTGTTGCTGGCATCAATAAACATGCTGCACCTTGTACAATCTGAATGGCAGTGAGCTATGCACATGAGAGACCTGAACCCCAGCACTGACTTACATAGGACAAGCTGTACTGTGTGATCCATAACACAGAAGCCACTCCCACCCATGAGTGAACCCTCAGCACAGGCTACCCATAGAGTCACTTATCAATCTTCCTCAATAGGAATCCTGATGGGTGGACGGGAGATGGTAGGTTTATCCTGGGTATCACTGTCATGTCACAGGTAGACAGAGGCACAGTATACTAACCATGACATATGTCATGGCAAACTCCTCTTACAATGTGTGTTGAAGGACAAACACACTCTCCAACTTGCATTAGACATGGACTAGGGCACATCGCTAGTGTTTGCAATTGTACACCTATGTTGTGGAATACACTAACAATGTTGGACAAGCCTGGTGTAAGTAGTTCATATCTGAACAGAATGCAACATGGTCAGATGTACACAACTGGCCCCAACCAGGCTGTTGTGCCCTCTATCGAAATGTAAAGCAGTGATAGCAGTAAAGCCCAGGATACTGTCCACCACAGTCAAAGTACTACCAGTACACTATACAGTACTACAGTGTTAGGTCAGTGTGAAAGGATGTTGACAACTGTATGCAAAGTATCCCATGCAAACACTGCAGGCACAGTATAATCCTGTTGTGTTCACACACAAAGCAGTTGTACAGTAACTACACAACATGACACACAACCCACAACCATAAACGGGTGATTGTTGTTGAAGTTCACACACATCCACAAATGTGGTGGGCTGCAGAGTCCAACATATGGAATGCTCACACTGGGCATGCTCACACACTTTGACAACATGCCATGGGAAGGCTGAACTGGGCATGCTCACACACTTAGGCCAAATCTCGGTTTAGCAGTTGGACACACATATCTGGTATTGTTATGTGTTATGCCAGGAACCAACCACATTACAGCAGTCTGCCCAGTGCACACAGTTAAATGACTACAGAGACATACGTGATATAGTGGATCCCTCCCATATGCAAAGATCTTCCACAGATGCAGAAGTTGTTCATACAAACAGGGAATGCTATGGCAATAAAGATATGCAAACAGTCTATCAGCAACAACTAATGTGCATTTGACAATTAAACATAATGGTGTAGAGGTCAACACTAGGCTGTTTGCCCTAGGGAATGACAGCTTAGCCATAGTGTGCTTGGTGTCTGCCTCCCCACAGGATGCACATTCCCCTTTCTAAACACAGATGATGTCAGCACCCTATAAGTACAGCAGGAGAAAAGAAACTTCCCAGTAATCCGAATAGCGCGCTCTGCTAATGCGTCCGTCTGAAGTGTCATAACATAGTTAGGTAGGGGTTTCAAATGCTCAGTGTGTGTGTGTGTGTGTGTGTGTGTGTGTGTGTGTGAGTGGGGTTGGTGTGTGTGTAAGTCTGTGTGAGGGAAATGTCCCTTTTGGCAAATAGGAAAAGACACTACAGGATGCACATTCCCTTTCCAAACACCGATGATGTCAGCACCCTATAAGTACAGCAGGAGAAAAGAAACCTCCCAGTAATGCGAA
The DNA here is from genome assembly GCF_019279795.1 of Protopterus annectens. Classification (NCBI taxonomy): domain Eukaryota; kingdom Metazoa; phylum Chordata; order Ceratodontiformes; family Protopteridae; genus Protopterus; species Protopterus annectens. Next base: position 1,217,937,681 of record NC_056739.1, read on the forward strand.
TAGCGCGCTCTGCAAATGCGTCTGTCTCAAGTGTCATAACATAGTTAGGTAGGGGTTTGAATCCTGCGAATGGCAAGTGTGTGTGTTTGTCTGAGGGGGGTTTGTGTGTGTGAGGGAAATGTCCCTTTTGGCAAATAGGATAAGACACTACAGGATGCACATTCCCTTTCTAAACACCGATGATGTCAGCACCCTATAAGTACAGCAGGAGAAAAAAACCCTCCCAGTAATGCGAATAGCGCGCTCCGCTAATGCATCTGTCTCAAGTGTCATAACATAATTAGGTAGGGGTTTGAATCCTGCGAATGGCAAGTGTTTGTGTTTGTCTGAGGGGGGTTTGTGTGTGTGAGGGAAATGCCCCTTTTGGCAAATAGGATAAGACACTACAGGATGCACATTCCCTTTCTAAACACCGATGATGTCAGCACCCTATAAGTACAGCAGGAGAAAAGAAACCTCCCAGTAATGCGAATAGCGCGCTCCACTAATGTGTCCGTCTCAAGTGTCATAACATAGTTAGATAGGGGTTTGAATCCTGCGAATGGCAAGTGTGTGTGTTTGTCTGAGGGGGGTTAGTGTGTGAGGGAAATGTCCCTTTTGGCAACTAGGTGAACAGACTACAGGATGCCCATTCCCTCTTCTAAACACTGATGATGTTAGCACTCTATAAGTAAAGCAGGGGAAGAAAACCCCCCAGTAATGCAAATAGCATGCTCCGCTAATGCGTCCATCTCAAGTGTCATAACAGTTAGATAGGGGTTTGAATCCTGCAATTGGCAAGTGTGTGTTTTTGGCTGAGGGGGGTTAGTGTGTGTGAGGACAATGTCCCTTTTGGCAACTAGGTGAACAGACTACAGGATGCACATTCCCCTTCTAAACACTGTTCAGCAGACGGCCATGGCTCTGGCACAAGTTGTCTGTTGCTATGATGCCCCTTTGGAAGATGCTTGTGTCAGCTGGAGAGTCGATTATGGTGGCCAGTTTGCAGTCATCTGCATATTTGGACAGCCACAGTCCATCCGTGTTGGCCTGTACCTCCAATAAATATATACCAAACAAGAGGGTCCCAGGACTGAGCCTTGTGGGACACAACATGTAACTGTTATGGGGTCTGGCATGGCTCCAGCAATGCTAACCATGTGGGTTCTGTTCTTGAGCCACTGTGCAATCCATCTAGTGACATAGGGGCTTATATTTAAGCTGGTGAGCTTCCCTAGAATGCCCAAGTGGGGTATTGTTGCGAAGGTGTTTGCAAGGTCCAGGTAGGCTGTGTGAACCACCTTCCCCTCGGCAATGGCCTTGGTGACTGTATCAAAGAAATCAACCGGGTTACACCCGGTAGTGCTGGTGTGCTCTCAGTAGCCCTGAACCAGGCATCTGTTACTGCACAGATATCGATGTTTTCCATGCCAAGGAGTGTTTTGGGTGCATGCATCTGGAGGTTTAGACATCTGGCGTTGGGTAGCATTGCTCTTAGTGTCTTATCCCTTGTGATACCTATGAAGGTGGGTTTGTCATCTGAGCCCTGCCTAACATAGGCACTATGGGGGTAGCAAGAGCCTTTGCCAATATCTGAAAGGCCAGGGGTGACAGGTGCAGGCTGTCCCTAGCAAAGCAGGTAGTTCAACAGAAGATGAATGTGTGAAGGTGTAGTGCCTGTGATTAGTTAGCAGTAGCATATATGACTGCTCACATGGACACATGCCAGGCAGGTCATATGCACTGTGTCACAGGCAATGTACATGTGAACAGGACAAACAGTGACAACCTGTCAAGTGGGACATGGACATACATATAGTAGGCTATGCAGATGGCACTAGGAGTCCACAGAAGCTCTATAACTATGCATTGCAGGTGTGATCAGTATTCCAGGGTAATTGCAAGCAAACATGCATGCAAACAAAGATACAGTAAACAGGGCTCCATGTAGTCCATTGTACAACAAACAAGCTGTACCAGTTCCAGTAGGTAACACTGCAAATATGCAGGCACTATGCACATGTACATGGAAATACACGGGTCAGATGGCTAGGGTCCAGTCTCAGTGCACACAAGTGTACAGAACATGCATGTACTGTCAGGATGTACAATAACTGGATAGAAACCCATGTGCTCATACCTGCAGTAATACACATGTCAAATAACAGACACTGAGCCTTCACTCAGTGGTTCCATACTTAGTAGGATGTATGCTCCCTGGCCTGCCACCACAGTATCCCTGACATATATGGGGACTCTCCCTCCTGTGACAGTTAGTTATGTGTGTTGGGGCTGTCTAGCATGGTATGAGATGTGAGCATGCAGTGCTAGGGTGCTCCTGTGTGTCCTGTACCAGTCGTGTAGTACTGCAGACATACCAACATCCTCAAACATCTGCATTGCAGAGTCTAGTGTGGGCAACATGCCACTTGCAATTTACATGTCCATCATTGTGTATTACTACATTCATTACCCTATCCCCTGTGCTACCTATGTATGTAGCCTTCTGTTGACATCATTACCACCAGTATGCCAACATGTGCAGATGATACACTATGGTACTTACCATGGGTGTAGACAACAGGACATGACATTCACACACTTACTGCATCAGGCATGCTGTGATATACCCACAATTAATTCAGCACACAGTACTGTAAACAACATGATACTATTACTACACATCTATGTGGTCACCCTGTGCATCAGCAACATGTTAACCTGTACCTGCACAGTTGTTACAGATTGCAGGAGGTGGCACAGTTTCATCATATGCACAGGGTGTGAACTTGGTATGCCTGAGTCAGCCACCCATACCACCAATTGACATGTATGTGTATGTGTGTTGGTGAGGGACAGCAGTAGAAGGTGGGGCAATGTTGATGCAGTGTGTGTGTATGCGGTAGCCTTAGGTGTTGTCAATTTGCATGTGTGTATGGATGCACACAGTTCCACCTCATGGCTGCCATATACTGGTGTTTGTGGACAGCCACAGACTGTACCTGCCAGGTCATACAGATCAGTGTCTCTGGCCACGGACACGGTACCTGTGCCTTGCAGGGGTGCTACGGACCGTATCCGGTACCAACCCAGACTGGGTACTGTCATCAGAAGCAGGTGTTCGTTGACTGGACACAGATCCCTGTCGGGCCTGGCCAGAGCCACGTGCACGTGGTCTCCTGGGGCGGTCTGATGACAGCACAGACCCAGCATTGCTGGGGCTGCTGCTGGCACTACGGGGGCGGCCGCAGTCCTGTTGTCATCCGCGCCGACTGCCAGCTGCTGCTGTTGCTGGCATACGGCCACGTCGACACCTCAACCGCCCACCATCACCCTGGCTCATGGACATGTAGTTGTGGATCCGGTCTAATACGTCCCCACAACGTCTGTCTATGACATCGGTGAAATCACGGATGGCAGCCGCAATGTCACGCATACTGTCAGTCATGGCTGTGCGACATGCTGCCAGCTCCCTCAGACCCTGTCTGGTGTACCGTTCCATACGTGACTGTGCCTGCATGACAGTCCAAAACATAGCTGAGGTTGTAAGACCTCTGTGGGCATGTCTGACAGGGGCAGTACGCCCATGGATGCTCCCACGAGAACCCCTGGACATCTGTCTGTGTGGTACCATCTCTGGGCCATGCCCATGGCTGCTGTGTGGGGAGGCATGTGCCACAGATACCACATTACCCTGGTCAATGCCCACTGTATGCTGTCCATCACCTAGGGACAGTGGTGACAAGGGGTGTATTGGCAGGATAACTGTGCGCATTGATGGGGTCGACAGCTGTGTACTGTCAATCGGCTGACCAATGGCGGACCCTGGCATACCTTCCTGTGCCATTACACCGATGTCATCATTATCAGTACCCACGGCACCTGACTCAGGTTCCCTGCTACATGACACCAGAGCAGCAACAGAACCTGTGGGAAGGAAACAGGAAACACAGTTTACAATGTCTACACATTACCAGCGATGCACACATGCACAGGTGCACACATGCTCACCTGCACACATGCACAGGTGCACACATGCACACATGCACACATGCACACCTGCACACATGCACACATGCACACATGCACACGTGCACAGGTGCACACGTGCACACATGCACACATGCACACATGCACACATGCACACATGCACACATGCACACGTGCACACATGCACACATGCACAGGTGCACACCTGCACAGGTGCACACGTGCACACCTGCACAGGTGCACACATGCACACATGCACACCTGCACAGGTGCACACATGCACACATGCACACATGCACACCTGCACACCTGCACACATGCACACATGCACACATGCACACGTGGAGACATGCACACATGCACAGGTGCACACCTGCACAGGTGCACACATGCACACCTGCACAGGTGCACACATGCACACATGCACACGTGCACACATGCACACATGCACACATGCACACAGTTTCACACAATTGTACAGTACTCAGTATGCGTGATATCAACACACAGACACAGACACACCTACATGCATACAAAGAGCACTACTAAGTGAGCCAAATAGTACTATTACTATCAACACTATTACAGGAATTGTTAATACACACTCACCAGCATGGATAGGCTGCATTGCAGTTATACCAGAGGGTCCTGCAGACATGAAGAAAATAATGTCAGTGGGCACAACTGTGCCATTGTTACTGAGTATGATACAGGTCAGGAGTACAACAGTCGCCTTTCACAGGTCAGCAGCTAATATTGAGGATATCACACTTGCACATTAAATACTATGGTGACAGCTACAAACCAAGGACACACCTCACACATGCATTAACTACCAGTGTACACAACTGTCAACTATACATATGACATATTACCTGCACGTTCACTGTCTTGCTGCTGTGTGGCTCCAGCCTCCATCATGATGCATGTCTGCTGCTGTTGTTGTTGCTGGTGGACTGGAGCCACTACACTCAGGAGTAGTCCCTCCAGTCTGGTGAGTGGGGGATGTGTAGCCACCCCACCACCTGTGGCGACCTGTTGCCTGTGGATATCTGACACACGCTGATGGACATGTCTGATTAAATCACTGCAGTGATGTCGTACCTGCTCATATGTCCTATTATGCGTGCCTATATCATTTACCCGACGGACAAGGTCTTGCCACAGTGCAGCCCTCTCCTGCTGATTCTGGCTGGTGCGGGAAAAGAGTATTGCATAGTCCTGCACCAGGCTCTGGTGTATCTCCTCATCCTCAGCTGTGGAGTAGGTGGGGTTCCGCGGGTGGGCCATGTACCTGAGAAAGAAAATAACCTGGTATCAGCAATATATGTCAGCAGACTTTGGCACACATACTACACATGCTACTCGACTGTTATGATACAACATAGCTCACATATGTAGCATCTGTCTGTCTATTGGTGGATACACATGTAGATGGCCAGGTATCAGTGCTCGGCCAGCAACTGTGCAACAGTACCTGGCAGACTCCATACGACATACTACCAAACACCAGCAGTCAGAACACCGATTCAGGTCAGAAGCACCTCCTCACTCTGGGGGTTTGTATCTAGGTACTGTATGGCATACATCGGCAACTACTGTGGGCTGACAACACACTGATTGCCCTGGATATACATATCCCACCTCCACCACCAGCACAGATGACTATAGTGCATAACATTACAGATACAAACTTTACACTTTGTAACAGTGATATGGTATCCTTACAGCCCACTGGGCCAGTGGCAAATACAACCCACAATGCTGACCCCTACACAATTGCTTTCTACAGACATCTCCAAGAATGCATGGATCATGCAATCCCATATATGACCAAGACACTCTCCACAAAGGGACAGCATCCTGTCTGGTGGACCCCAGCCATAGACAGATTGTATTACAGAAGATGGAAGCTACTGCAAGACAGAGCATCATTCACTGAAGGGAGGGCATGTCTGAGCAGCACTGGTAAGGATCTATTTCCCATCATACTGACTACATGGGCAACGTTGAGAGGGAAATCAAGAGTGACACTACAGATGACCAGGAGGCCTTCTTCAGTTATGTTTGCAACCTGGTCAGGAGCCATCCTCTATGCCCATAGGTAGTACACAACACATATTTCACTGACACCACAGATATCGACAACATTGTGGTGGACAGGTTCAGTGCAGGTGTCACCCCGCCCTCTCCCCTGTAATAAGGCATAGTTATCCCAGCTGACTGTAACCTCCCGTCATCACAGATGTCCAGGTGAGAGACACCCAGGACAGCAGAATACACAACATGGATGGGACCTGATGGTATCCCCAGTTGCATGCTACATAACCTCTGACAGGAGCTAAACACACATATAGAAGTGCTATGTAACACTAGCCTGACTACAGGATATGTACCTGTACACTGGCGCACAGCAGCAGTGGTTCCACTCCATGAAGGAGGCACCTCACCATACCAATACAATACAACACAATACATTACATTGCAATACAATACTATACAATATGCTATTGCCCCTGTGTCTACAGCAGCGTACTGTTCTGCTACCCTGACCATTGTGACACATGTGGTGTGATGGTACCTGCTGCCGTCACACAGTTACACAGGGTGACTCATATGGCATATTACCTATCTGACTAACATTCAGCAGGGGTATGTGTGACATGTACTCATGGGGAGTCTCGCTTCTTAACACTGTGTGGTTTATTGCAGGGTGTGTCTTATCTGTGAGTAGGAACTCTTACCTCCACATGTGCACACTATTGCAGTGGCACGAACGACACACAGCAGACATTTAGGTTGTGGATGGTGGGAGGTGTTACTATGGTTGTTGGACATCTGTCATGGGTGTGACCTCCATATGTAAATCTGGGAGTGGTAACCTCTATGTGGGTAGCATATGTGTACTCTCTGGTGTTGTCAGTCACTGTGCATTGGTAATGTGTTTGAGTGCATTGTCACAGTGTTGTACATGTCACTGTGTCCTTCTCCATATCTGTTGCTGTCATGTGAGGTCCATACCATGGCATCCATTATGTGGTGTGGGGGGTACACCGACCTACATGTCCATACCTGACTCACCATGTCTGCGGACACATACCATGTGCAGGTATTCCAGGGATAGTGTGCCACTGTGACTATCATTGGGGCCACTATTGTACACATTTCTGACCCTGCTCACCCCTGACACATGCAGTGGTGGGCGGCCAATCACATATCTGGTGGTTACCGGTGTTGGTGATCTGGAAAGTGGTATGATACTCCGGATTTGACACTGGTGTTCACTCCATGCCTTTGTCACCAGGCACCTGTTGCAATACATCTGTACACATGTGCCTCACTCAGACTTTATATACATCTCTCTCTCTCTCTCTATATATATATATATATATATATATATGTATATAGATATATCTATATGTATATATATATATATATATATATATATATATATATATATATATATATATATATATACATACACACATATATATATATTGATGTACATATATTGCTATAGATGTGGAGGGGGCACAGAGGGGTGTGAGTGACAGAGGGGGGGGACAGGCTGTGTTGCAGGTCATCATATACAATCATACCTGTAGGTAGTCAGATCAGTCTGTCTATGTATATGTATCTACATATATCTATATCTGCATGTGTGCATTACATAGATATGTTGGTACAATATTCTATCGACATCTGTCTATGTATTCCTACATCTCTCTCTCTATGTATGTATACATATATGCATATCATATATATATATATATATATATATATATATATATATATATATATATATATATATATATATATATATATATATATATATATATATATATATATATATATATATATATATATATATATATATATATATATATATACACATACATATGTTGACATACATACATATCCATATGTTGGACAGGTATATCAACATATTTGTCTACCATACTGTATACACACACTAACATACTGCTAAACATACATAGCTGTGTAACCTAATTTGTACATGGCACTACAACCTACAATCAAACAACATTGATATGTGCACATAGATGCTCTCACATACAAATGTATGTACAGCCTTCACTGATAGTTGCTGTATGTCTCCTGCCCTTTACACATCTTCATATACATATGGATACAGACCAATGACACATATGGAGGGTTCACAGTATGTACACCTTTATAGTATTACTTTACATTACCTGTGTTTGTCACAGCTGCTTCTGCTGCTGTCTGGTTCTCTGTCCTGCTGCTCCACTTCCCAGTTGTCAGCTTTCAGGTAGCTGTTGCTGAACAATTCGTTTCTGTCTGCTTAATTGCAGTTTTCTCTGTCTCTCTCTCTCTCTCTGTCTCTGTCTGTCTCTCATGTCCTTCTCAGGGTGCAATGAAAGTATTGCATGCGTGGACATGGAGTACAGCATACTTTTGTAGGTATCTGCATATGCCCATGTGATGGCCTCTGCACCAATTGTTAGCCAGCATTTGCTAATTGCATGCAGCCAGTTGTGTACTGATTGCAGTTCTCACTGTGATTTCAGAACAGTGCTATAAAAGGTGTGTGAGATAGGCGTAGCCCTTTCAGATGTTAAGGGCAGGGACCATGCTGTTATGCTGTGGACAATGTTCTGTGAGTGTAAAGGTTGGTATCTCTCTCATATTTCCAGGTGTGTTGTAGATTAACATTCCTCCATTCATTTCTCCAGTTTCCTGTACTAACTGTGTATGTACACTGACAACTACAACTACTACTATTGTTAATGTGTGTGTGTGTGTGTGTGCTTTCCTTTCACTTTTGCTTGCACTCTGTTGCTAAGGCTTCAATAGTTGCCTTTACAGTCACTACTTGTATGCCTGCTAGGTGTCTTGACTGTAGTGTGCTGCTGTAGCTTTCCTATTTTCCATGTACATTCACACCTTGGAATGCTTGCTATATCTGCTAGGGTGTTACAGCATGCAGTGTGGTCTGGCCATGGTGTGGGCCTTGACATCTATTAGGGTATTTGAGTATGCTGCTGAGCAGGCCCCAGAGACTTTCAGGTTCATCAGTTATGTGCCTCATGGAATGGTACATATCAGTGGGGTACACCCATTAAAATGTCTGGTATGCTGCAGTTGTGACTGTGGGTTAGCATGAGCATATGTATTACTACACTTTTTCTGCCATGCGAGTGGTGAATACTTTCCGGACTCCATAGTTACCATTGCATGTGTCACACCTTTCTGCCTACTGTTTGTACATTTCACATGGGGTCTGTGGGGCATCCCTGTAAGACATTCACTGTTGCTATGTCTAGGTTCTTAAGTATTCAAATATGGTGGTGTTGGACCCGTCATGTGTACAGATATTTGCAGGCTGTCCACATTTCTGCCTCATAATGTGGTCAATATCTCATGCACACCTTTATCTGGCAAGTCAGTCTGGGCTCAAGTCAGAATATGGTGACAAACATTCAAGTTCCAGACTGCATACCCTTCCAAACATCCCACAAGGTGTAGACCCTGTTACTTTCTGAACTGTCTGCGTTTGTTGTAACTTTATTTGTAATGTGTCCCTGGTTTTGGGCCTTTGCTCCACATATTTTATTACTTGGTCCGGATGTGTTCCTGTAAGAGGTTGTGGGGTATGGGCAGTGCTTATCCTGCTGTGAGTATGTGTGTGTCTTGCAAGGTGCTATGGTGACATTATTACCTACTAGCTTCCAACTAGCATGGCTGTTTCTGTTCACACACTACTATTATGGAAATCCACCAGTTTTGTTTGTGATTCTAAATGTCATGCTTTGTGTACTACACATCTATATTCCCTTTACATTCATTCCTACTGTTACATGATATATTTACTTTAGCACAATGTTTTTATATAAGAGTCATGGCTTAGTGGTAAGTCATGCAGACTATAGTTGCCAAGGTCCTGGGTTCGGGACTCACAGTGGGATTTTATTTTTCTTTTGAACTGAGTACAGGACCTGTCAATCAAAGTGTCTAAGGCACTTTTAAGCAGTTGTAACCGGGTTAGCGCTGGTTTGCGCGGAGCTCACGCATGCGCACTGGCGGTTAGCTCCGTGCACACAAGCGCACACCTGATTACAACCACTTAAACGTGCTTACTCTTGCAAGACACCCGCTATTTTCCTTGAAAGAAAAGAAAATGGGGAGACAGGAAAGTGGTGAAAAAGGGGTCACAAAGAGGGTAAGACAGTAGGGAAACAAGCTTGGGATGTGCAGGAGGGATGTAGGTAAGGCCCATAGCTGCCCATTTCTTCAGCAGCATCAGCTGTGCATATGTATGTAATTTGCTGTGACATTTGAAACCTTCCACCCCTGAGAGAGGTGTCAGGACAACAATAATACTTGTTGTACAGCCAATTGGAATTGATAGGTTCCATGTCCAGTAGACATGTGTGCGGAATGGGCAGCTATGTATGGGGCGTAATTTTTTTGTGGGTACAGAGTGCCCTTTTTTTTTTTTTTTTTTTTCAGGTGAGAGTGGTATGTCAGGTGAAGGTAGTCGGTACAGCTGGGGAGGTAGGTTGGGTAGGTTAACAGACAAGACAAACAAGATGCATACAGGGGCGGTGTATGACACGTGTGGGGGGGTTACACAATTGACGGGGACGGAGGTTTGGATATCCAGAGCCCATGAGCCCACAGATGGCAACAGTGGAACTGATATCCCCACCCATAGGCAGTTGCCACTGTTCCTTCACTGCCCAGGATGGGGCTGTGCTGGGGTTGTGTAGGCAGGGCAACGGGCATGCCCGTTAGTTGCGCCACCCGTGCCTCGAGCTGGTGTAGGGGCTCGAGGACAGAATCCCGAATCTCCCTACGCACCACAGTCCGGACGCTACGGAGGGTGAGTGGTGGATCTCCTCCGGCCACACTTGCAGAGGGGGGGCGAGCCCCATCCCCTGCAGTGCTTCCACCCGCAGGTGGCACAGGGCCACCGGAGGAGGGTCCGGACTCGGCACTAGTGCCAGGTGCACTCGCCAGCTGAGGTGGGAGAGGTGGGTCCGCTGGAACCCGCCTTCCCTGTCGTTCTATGTTTTGCATTATGTCATGACAGTTTGGGTTAGTGACATATAATACCATTCACAATTAGTTGTAACAGCATGCATTAGTATTCCCATTAACCAAACACCCAGATATTCACACCATTGAACAACGTGCATAACACATGCATAATTTGAACAGTAATACACAGTCCAACAACATGCAGGGTTGATTGATGGCAACAGGCCATCAGGTGTGGATGTATGAACAGGGCGGATGCATCAACAGACATGCAAATATATATGACCCAACAGGACAGACGTCCAGGGGTGGTAATTGTGATTGCACATACCATTTTCACGTGGAATGGGTTATAGGTGGTTAGAGGGTGGGGTAAATAAAGTAATATTAACACCTTGAATACAAATACATATGCTGTACATTTCTAATAGCTACAGTTATATGCACACTACTGTTCTAACTACAGTGTCCTATATGTTAACTACTTAACCTTGCAGATGGGACTGTTACTGCAACATCAATCTACATTTTATTGCTGTTCATACACATTCATATCGAGCTTTGTTCAGATACATCATCCTGTTACCTTTGCTTTATATACTTGTAGACAAGTGTGGATGTTTGGTATATCAGACAATCATCCTATCTGCGTATTTCAGACTGGGAGCAACATATCCAGATTTTAGTGTACACATTCCACATGCAGCAACACTTTGAACAGATTTTGCTGTTTGGTTCTGAGTCTCACATGCATTTAATTCTGTCCTAACTGCAGTATAGTTTATTCAGGGGTTATTACTACTGTATTGCTGTATTCCTGACACTTTCTCACACTCTCTCACTTGCTTTCATGTTACTATTCAGACTGGTACTTCTAGGCTTTATTGACATGTTTTAACAGTAGTTATTACAGTTCTTTCCAGCAGTCTCACTTCTGTCATGTTTCAGTATTTCCACAGGGATATATTTCACACATGTGATTTCATCCTCTTCTGCAGCTGTACTTTACATGCTGCTGCAGGTTGTGTACTATTTTCTTACAGGCAGGGCAGTTTTATTTCAAAATATATGTTGGACAGTGTCATGTTTAGTATACACTTACAGGCTGGGAACTGTTGTAATCAGGCAATACTTGCATACACTTTCACACTGTTACTTGCAGATTTAATTCCTTCCTGGCTACACTGCACTCTTTTGCTGACTGTCATACATTTATATATCTTTACAGTTACTAGTAGTGGATTACTGACCTGCCTGGTGGCACAACCGCACCAGCCTATCGGCATAGGCTCTGCGGTTCGCAGAACGGACACCTGCAGCTGTAATATAAATGAAGTAATATTGGAATACACATCTCCATAATTTCAGGTAGTTTAACTTTCTACATACATAATTACTTGTTACTTACTCAGTGGTGGGGCGTTGGGTGATTGCCGGGCCTCCTGGATCCAAAGGTTCAGTTGGTCCTGCTTGCGTCTCTTCAGGTCCGCATGATGGTGATGGACCTGCTCACCTGTCCTTGGAATTCCTGTGGCACTGGTGAGTTCATGAGCCAACTGGTCCCATGCCTCAGCCCTGTACGCTCCCCAGAGGACCTGGCCCTGCATGAGTTGGGCCTCATGGTTGTGGACTAGGAGCCAGGCCATGTACCTGGACTCCTCAACACCCCACATCTGCGCTCGAAAGCGACTACCCTCTCCTACACCTGACATTCTGCCTGCAGGTCTGTTCTACAATCGTTTATGCTGTGTATTCCCGCCTATGGGGCTTATATAGTCCGTTTTTCCCGCACATATCTGTGATTGGCCATTTTGGAATTGTATCAACTTCAGTACACCTGCATTGTCATGCTGTAGTTTGTATTCATTCCTATATATGAGCTATTATTGCATTTCTAGGTACTGCTGTCATGGCTTAGTGGTTCTGTACCTTGACTATGGTGTATAGTATCCTGGGTTCAAACCTGGCCACTGCCTTTTATTTTTCATGACTGTCTAGACATGTTGAGGGGTGTGTCTGTGTAAAGGCAGTTTTGATATGGCTTGCTCAACGTTGCCCGTCGGTTAGCTTGTTTGCGCGGTGCGCAGCTCCGCGCAAATGGGGTACGCTGGTTTAAGCCTCATTTGGCTATCGGCATGCATATTCCGCTCAGCTCAGTTAGGGGCACATATATTTAGCATGGTAAAAGACTGCTCAGCTACGGGCACTCATTTTGCACCAGTTAAACCAATGCTTATCTACGGGCACATACACTCACTCTGTTGTACTGTAGCTCAGCTATGGGCACATCTGGCAGTTTATATTCATTTCTTAGCTCACATTTATTCAATATAAATGGGATATTTCATTGAATTTTACATATATTCTGGTTTTATGTGTACATATGTGTCGGGGACTTGTTTCCTGCTTATTTTGCAAAAAAAAAAATTTGTGTTGTGGGGGCTCAAACCATGAATGCCTGCTCTGCAGCAGGCATCTCTACTGCTACGCTATTGCTTCCTGGTTTATTTTGCATATTTAGTTCTTATATGCTTTCCCATTGACTGCTAACTGTAGCTGCGCTACGGGCACGCCACAAACGAAGCACTCACGGTTAAACATCTTTACAATTTAAAAAAATATGACATGTTCATTTAGATTGTTTTATGTTTAATAGTCTGTAGGGGCATGTGTTGTGTTGTGTTTATTCACATTTCCGTGGACTCTGTTGTGGGTGTCTACTTTGGGCACTTTTACACTTCTGGGGGCGTGTCCGCTTGCAGGGCTCAGCCTACGGACACGCCCCCTACTGTCTTACACGGACCGTGTTCGACTTAGGTGTGATTCAGCATGCTCTCATGAATATGCAGAGCATGCTGACATCACTCCGTTTAACTGCAGCCTCCGTGTAAGAGTTATAACTCTTACACGGAGGCTTCGTGAATCCTGGGGATAGTATATTTGAGGGCATATTTCAAATGGTGTAGGATTTGGTCGGTTATGTGTTCTTCATTTTGGGGAGAATGTTTTTTGTGTACTAACAATGAGACCCAGATAGCTTTGATGGATTAATATAGGAAAAGAGTTTCCTGATAATCAAACCGCCACAATGTTGAACGGAAAATAAAGCAAAGAAAAACCCACCCAAATAAACCATTTAAATGTTCTACGCAGGGGGCAAGCCCCACTGCACCCCCCACACCCCCCGCTACTTAAATATAACAACTCCGCGAACTTCCATTCCAGCACTGTACAGAGATCTCCACTGAATCGTTCAACATTGTGGCAGTTCGATTATTACTGGCCAAATATTACGTGTTCGACTATTTCACCATTAAATCACGTAATATAGACCTGATGTTTGATAGATGGTCATAAGGGAGCTTATTTATGAGTACTGAAAACAACAATGGTCCTAGCACTCATTCCTGTGGATACCATCATTAAATATACCATTATCAGAAGCTCTGTTTCCTTGCATGATAGCAAAATGCCCTACCTGTTGCAAAATGTGAACCGCCATAATGCTGAGTCACTGAACACATAATTGTGTAGACTTGGCAACAATAGAGAGGAATTGAATATTTAATCACTCATCTGACATCAATTAATGGGGCACCTCAAAGTTCTCTCTTTTCTATTGATTCATAAATATGCTTTGTCACTTCAAAGATTGTTGTTCCTACATTACAGCCAAAACTAAAGCCATAGTATTTGTTGGAAAGTAGTTGAAAAGATGTTTTTCTAGTACTTTTCCTAGTGGTCACTGCATGGTTGTTAATCTGTAGTCAGAGACTGATTTTGCCTATTTGGTTTAAAGGATTGCTACGTGGTGACATGCTTCTAGTGTTAGGAATAATTCCTGTTTTAAGCATGAGGATAAATATGTGGATACGGAGTCAGTTGTAAGTGGGCCAACAAAGTCTGAGTGCAGTGACAGCTCTTTGAGGCCTATTGTGGTATCTAGTTTTTGTAAACCTCTTTGGACCTGTTTCAGGTTACTACTTTGAAATGGAAAGGAGGTATATTTATTAAGCTTAGTAGGCTGAGCTGGTTGTGTAAGGAAGGTGAATGGGGGTTAGCTTTGGGCTCATACTCACACACAATGTACAAGGGAGTCACTGGATATTCCAGTTCAAAGATTTCAATTATCTTTATTTATTTATTATTTGGATACCAGGTGAGTGGTCTGTCCCCTTTTAAGCCATGACCCTGGCTCATTAGAGCAGTATAGTATAACAAAATTACAAAAAGAATGTATGAATACATGTAGCTAAGGAAGGTGAAAAAGAACTACACAGATAAAGAATATAGTATTTAGACACACTCTCTTTTTCTCTCCATAGATAGAGCTAAAGACTGCATAAATGCTTTAGCAGGACATGCTTTATCCTGCACTAATTTCTCTAAATTCAGTTTTATTATCTTGGAGCAGGTTGAATTATTTTTCGGAGACTATGGCACCTTATTAGAAGTGAAAGAACTGAAATGGCAACTATGAATGGGAGTGGACTATGCACCAGGACTTAATGACCATTTGAACTTAAAGTGTGTTTTTTGATGGCAAGACTAACTGTTTTCATTTTCTGTTGTTATTTTTCTGTACAATATTTGGAATTCATACAGGTCATAGACATATTCTTTGTTTAACTAACATGTAGTTTCTACAGCCTCACCTTGAAACCAGTGGGTTGCCTCTTATTGAATATGTATTAATCATACTATCTCTTGATTTAGGATTGGTTACTGTAACCTAAGTTGGGTGTTATGTTTCTATTTTATTACATTTTTATTACCTTTTGTTCATTATTTAACTCTGCACTGTTGTACATTTCTTGTTTTCTGATAAAGTTCCAGGATATTTAAGGAATGAAAGTGCTAAAAAACTACCGGTTTTTGTTTTTGTCCATATGCCTTAGAAGTTTTTTAAGTGTTTTATATATATATATATATATATATATATATAGATAGATATAGATATATATATATATATATATATATATATATATATATATATATATGTATATACACACACAGAGACACACACAAACACACACACACACACACACACACACACACACACACACACACACACACACACACACACAAAATCTGCACTATAAAACATGACTAATAATCAAACAATAATTATAGCTATCTGTATCAAATTATGTGTATTTTTTAAATAAAGACATGAAACACATTAGTGGAATGAAAACTCAGACAGGCCTGCTTCCGTTATGCTACCACAGATAAAGGTAAACTCATTCATCAACTTCATTCTAAGAAGAAATGTCCCATCAACTAGTGAAACTGGGCACAAGAAAGGATCATGCACACCTCTACACTGATCAAGGTTAAGAGAGACACCTCTGGCCAATAAAAATTCCCCAGAAACTGTTGTTTACTACATTTATCCCCATATGGTATGCAAAGGGAATAGCATGTGTTATGTCCAGGAGTACGAGTCAGTAGACCCTGGGTACTACAATCTGTTTTATTACTTCTTCACCTAGTCCTGCGTCAGGGATCCATCACCTGAACAGCAAACTTTTTCTCCAGTATATGGGCTTCCTCTACCTTTGAATATAAAGAAACACCTTGGCTAACTCTCATAAGCCTTGTTAAGTAGGTTCTGAGAGCTGATCCTGCCTCATCTTCTCCTCTTTGACCCTTCATAGATCTGTTTCCAGTGAAACTCTGGGACCATCTACTAGTAGCAACTCAATTTCTGTTTGACAACTATCATGTACCTCTCCACTTGAAGTATCACTTTCCATGGGAAGTCCATTACCTTTTAACTGCTGTGGTTCAATCTCCTGCTCACTGCTACTTATCACTTCCCACTGTGAGGTAGCCATGGTATCAAGTCATAGATGGAAGTATGGGCCATTTTAGGAACTCCCTCTACTGCTTTACTCACATGATTGCTTCCATGTGTGGGTACATGTGACAGTGTGTATACAAGATATTGCACTGTTAAAGTTATTTCCTATTAGGACTTAGGGGTCTCCTCAAATACAGCCAACTGCTCCTTTGGACCTATTCCCAGTCCAGATAAACTCTGGACAATGGCACTTGAATAGGTTACCCACCCATGGCCCTAAACTGAGTGGATTTCCCAGGGCAAACGTGCTCCTGTCTGACCACTGCAGGTTTAACTATGATTATGGCTGTGACTGTGAAATTTTAGAAATGGCCTTCTTCCCCTACCAGGTTAGGCAAAAGACTTTTGTTATAGAAATGTATAGCTGCTGTTTCTAGACAACTCACCACTGTCATAGTGTTTGTCTAATCTGATGCTTCCTAAGAGCCTTGTTCTCACTTCTGCCTCACTGACACCATAGATACCCTGTTTGTTAAAATCTGAATATTTTTACCTTAAACCTTGGGAATGTATCAGAAACCATGGCTTCCCCCTTTTTGTATGCAACTTGCTGTGATGGCCTAGACTGGCCTCTATGGTTTCACATTCACTCATGTTCAGTGTTGGGTGCCCCCTCCTATGCAGTGGCAAGCAGCTAGCAAGACAGAGGTCCCCCTTTCTCCCTATCTTCTCAGCATTGTTGCACTACTGGTGTGCTGAACCCTATCCTCATGTTTTCAGGCAAAGTATTGATGGCTTGTTCCCTGACCAAATGATCTGCAAGCATTTCAGATGTAATAACCTTTAATGGACTCACCCATCTGTGAATGCAGAAGTTTCAGAATGTGAGCATGTGAGTTTTAGGGTATACTATGCATGGCTGCATTCTTGCCATCTGACACTGACTGAAGCTGTGATTCAATGCACTTAATTTAATTAGGACTTGTGGTATAATACTGCATTATTGCCTTGAAGTATATGATAGAGCTGACTGCATCAATTATGCAAAGTATTACTCAGTCCCATCACAGAATGGGCAGATAAAACTCCCATCTTGATACAGTTATGTAGCAAACTGCAATTATTTAAACATGCTGATCAACAAATCAGTGTTTGAAAATCCATTCTCTCACTCTTTCTCTATTTTCCAGTTTATTATAAAACAGCCAATGCAATCTGCCCAAAGTAGTAAATTACGTCTTGCTTATAAAATATAGCAAACTAAAAGAGAAGGGTTTAATGAACTCACTACAGTCTATTTTTTCTGTAATGCCCTCTATCCCATCTCATTAAGGATGAAACAACCTGCTATAACCTGATGTCTACACTGACAAGAGGCAGTCTTTCTTGTCTTCATAGAAAGCAGTGACTGATAACCCTTTCATCATACTCTTCTAAGAAACAACATTACTTTACTGGCCCACTACATTACTCTGACAGGAAGCTGTATTTTATGGCTGCCATTACACGTGTAGTAAAAAAATACTTTGGTAATGAATAACTTGGTGATTGTATACAAACATTCACAAACTCTTTGTCTTTCCAGTGCAGACAGTTACTGTAGTTAGATTAACATTTTCTAATGATGTGGAGAACAGCAGTGAAGAAATGATTTTGCCTGCCTGTTACTCTCGGTTTGCCTTACATTTCATGTCTTACTATATTACATTTGCAACTTTCCTTGACTGAAAATCATTACTGACCTCATATTTACTTGCACTGGTTCTCAGTTATTGGAATAAGTCAACATATTTTAGAGAGCTCCAGCTACTGTTGCCATATTGTTAATGTTTAAGGACAGTAATCATCCATCTTATGTTGTTTTACTACATAATTTCACATTTGCGTACACTGTACCTTATTCTGGTTTGGCTGTATAAATTGCCTGACATTGGTAATGCATGCCTGCCCATGTACATGAACATATATTACTTTAGTGGTTCATTCAGTTGGCCTGTGACATATTTTAAATGTCCACATGTTATCAGTACATGGTCTTAAGGATAAATTGTAAATGTAAAGAAAATGACATTTCTGAAAAGGATTTTTGATATTTTTCATATGTAGCAGTATTCCTATATTATACAATCATTGTTTTGCAATTATGGACATCATTAGTGACTGAGTTTTTTTCCATCCATAGCTAAGTACATTACTTTAGCAGATTTAGTGTGGGATGGTGGCAATTTAGAAAATAATTGCTAAAACTGAGACATGTCAGGCAACAGAATATAAATGTTGTTAATCTGTTACACATATAACGGAAGTAAGAATGCTTGCACTTAGATTAAATGGGACAAGTTTCAAAGCTACATTTCTATGGGTCTCTCTGGAGTCAATGCCGTGCTGTTTAAGAATGTTGACTGTTTGCAGTTTCCATAATAGTGTGGTTTGACTTCTTCAGTTCTGTATTGTGTTAAGATTCTCTGTCATATCTTGTGCTACTCATTCCGAGTTATGGTTTTCTCAGTAAGTTGTTTTATCTGTGAGATAATCTTTTGTCAATGAGTGCTGTCAAAATGATTAGTGTCCATCAAATGGGATCAAATCTGCAGCCTACAGGAAAGTGAAGATGTAAACCCCCAGCATGCCCTTACCTAATACAACTTTCACCGTGGACAAACGGTCTTGGGTTAAACAAAATCACTGCATGCTTAAACCTGTTTACTGAAACAGACTCAGTGTATAGGAATTTGCTGAAAAGCGGGTTACTAAAACAAACAAAAAACTCTGGGATGGTATCCTAGAAGTCTTAATTCAAACCCTGAATTAGAGTTAATATTATCCTTTCATTTCTAAGACTTGAACAGTACCCAAGCAGGTAATTTTCTTTGTATTTGTCTATTTCTAATTTAACTTTGATCACCCCACTGGTGGTTCCAAACAGAAAGGAAAAGACCCTAAAGGGAAACTCACCATCTATTTGTCCAACAGCTCTAGGTAATCTAGTGGCAGTGATATCAGCATGGTATGCTGCTGGTTTTTGATTCAAGTCCCAGCTGACATTTTATATTATCTTTTAATTTATATGATTTGTAGCAGGAGGTCTTCTCTGTATTTGTGTGTATGCTTTTTGCAATCTGACCTTAATCACATTGCATGGGTCTTTCTAACTGAAAATATGAGGCTCTAAAGGGAAGATTCAGCAATTAAATGTCCAGAAGCTCTTGTTTTGGTGATAAAACTGATGGAAAGTGTGTACTGCAACTTTTTGGCCTGTAATTTTATCTCAAACCAGCTGCTCACAAATACGTAAAGACATGTACAGAGATCATCCCATCCTCTTTATATATATAGTTACACCATGATGTATCATGTTTTAATTCAAATATATTTTACTAAGGTATAGTACTGGATCTGGGCAGCCTCTAAGTATATAATGTTACATGAAAAATAATACAAATTCATTTTGTCAAAGGCACAGCTTGTTAGATATTTCAACAATACAGTTTCATGATGAACAATTTGTAAATAATACCAGTACTGTTTATTTATTACATTACTTTTTTGTATACTTGCACTTAACAATCAAGTGCAAAGATTTGTTTACCATTTCTTTTTGTTATAATTATGCCCTCATATTATAAATTGGGCTTTCTTACTCTAAAATGAATAATTTTTACTTTAGTAATTTCATTTGACCTATATTTATTAAGTTTAATAAACTGGTGTTTCTGTTTACTGTATGCAGAGCAACTGTCTAATTACTTCCGGATTCCATGCAATCCTGCCCTTACTTCTGTTGATGGGGTACAGGAGGAAAAACAGTTCTGTAGTGGGTTGGCATGTGTTCTATAATTTACAACAGTAAGCAGGATGCAGCACAATCAGTTAGTCAGGCAATAAAACAATAAATAAACACAAGTATATTCAAGTAAGACTATAAAAGCAAGATGGAACAGGATAAGATTCTTAATACGGTGTACAGGGCTTAGCATGCAGTATAATAAAACAGATATAAAACTAATAGGTTCACAGGTGTATATACTAGACTATTGACCACTAGGGCCCTTATAAGCCTTGCCATGCAACCCAAATGTGACCCACAAATTTGATTTATATAGGTGGTAATTTACTGACTGCCTCTGTCCATCAGACCAGGCCAGGGGGGAATTTCCAGTTACCCATCTATTGTACTTAAAATATATAGAGAAGAACTCTGCTTCACATGGATAGAGAGCTTGTTTTACAGAATGGTAATTCTCGGAGAAACATACCTGTCTGTCCAACATGTCGATTTATGTCACAATCAAAATTTAAGTCTTTTAATCTAGTAGTTCTGATGCTGTTTGTTTTGTGCTTCAAGTCATTTTTTACCAATGTATTATTAGGGAGAAAACTACACATATATAAATCACCTCAATGACAGCTCTGTTGTACAGTGAATCTATATGTTTTACCGCAAGGAATTAGTACTGTAAAGAAAACACTGGGAATAATTTGCACATCTGTGAAGATGAGGATGGAGTAAAGTGATCATTCCATAGCAGACAGCTGTTTACTGCAGTTTTATAGACATCTGGTTAATACTGTGTGCTATATGTGTTATTACACTCTACGGCAAGTACAATAAACTTTGGAATTTATTTGTAATGCATGGAGTGCCACAGTTATGTTTCAAAACCAGGAAAAAGATAATCGTGTTAAGTGCATCTTTAGTACAAGACCCAAAGTTAACAATGCTTATGGGTGCTTAACAAACGCTTCTTAATGGCACCTACTGTAAGTATTGTTTAGATATAGGGAAGCACTTAACAAGTTTATCTTTTTCCTGAATTCAGAACATAATCATATTACTCCATGTACCACAAATAAATTCCTAGTAAAGTTTATCCAGATCCTGTCCTGAAAGGCAAGGAGGATAATATTTATACCATGTCCAAATCCGAATCCATATTGCATATCACTCAGCAGACATTTATTATTAGTATGAACTACAGTTAACAAGTGGGGGTGTGGGGGTATATGTAGCGGGGGTGCCCACATGGGGGAGTGTTATTTTTGTTGAGTATTATTCCTATGTTTCTGTTTATTTTGGGGGAAGGTTGGATGTTTAGTGTTTAATTTTTTCATTATTGTGGGTCTTCGGTATTGTGTATTTTTGTGTCTGTGCCTGTTAGTATCCATTTCGGAATCTCAAATACTGAAATATCAAATTTCAGTATTTTGAGACAAGAATACATAATGGACACAAACACGAAAATAACACAATACCAAAAACCCAAAATAACGGAAAAATAAAACAACTCTAAACTTCTAACTCTCCCCCAAAATAAACAGAAACATAAGAATAAAACTCAACAAAAATAACACTAACAAACATTTTTGCAGAGGGTCAAATGGCCCATCCCCTGCTACTTATATATACCAACTCCGAGGTCGCACTAACAGGAAAAAAAACTACGTTTACATGCCTTCACTCCCATTACACACTGACATACTTACACTAACTAATAACCACACACACACTACACACATACAAAAATCACCAATGTCAACACTAACATGCACACACTTTAACCTACCTACCCCAAACTATTCCTAAAACTCCCCCCAAAAAATTAAAATGAAAAATTCCTAACCAAAACCCTTAAAAAGTAAACACATACCTTAATCTCCGCAAATACAAACACATCAGCCGCCATGTACAAGTCCCAGACCAAACTGCACCTTAAAGAGACAGTAAACCATAACAGTAAACCATAACGCACACACCACAACACAACTACAGTGGATTCAGGAAACTCAGATTTGTTAAAGTGCAGTTTTGAATAGCTGCACTTTTGACATTCTGATCTCAAAATACTGAAATTCAATATTTTGAGATTCAAAAGTGGACCTATAGATATATAGATACACACACACACACACACACACACACACACACACACACACACACACACACACACACACACACACACACACACACACACACACACACACACACACACACATACACACACACACACACATATATATTACAGTAATGATGCAAAGATTGCACTTTGCACAGGTTACTTACATGTGTTTTTCTTATGCTTTTTAATTTTTTCAGAAAATATTCTTGAATAAAAGGAAGTATCTTCGATGCTGGAGGTGTAACATTCTACAACTTAGATATTTTAAATACACCATGTATCTGATGGCTGGAAGTAGTCATGCACCATGATTCTATAATATTTAATAACAAACTCACAAAGTGGGCAGATATTTTATTTACCACATTAGAGCCACAGAGTTTGGAAACAGGATTAAAAGCAACCTTGTGCATGTTACAGCTGAGTGGTCATATGTATCTATATTGATGTGCAATATTTGTGCCATGAATAGTAATATATTCCTGCAAAGCAAAATATGCATAGCAAGAACTTGAAGAAAGTTTGTGACCTCAAAGTTAAAAGAACTGAGATATCTCATCCTTGTAGAGGAGTAAAGCCATGACTATTAGCAAGCTCATCTGAGTTCAGTTAGCAGCATGGATGCATGAAAGGTCAGGTAGGATGTATGGGAGTGAGCAACTGATGCCAGCTTGCCCATCCTGGGTGGAGGAAAGCACATTTACTGGCTGTATTGCTAGTCTCTGCAGGAGTTCAGGGGAACAACAGGGGCAACTATTAGGCCAGTGTGGTTAAGTGCTGCACATAATACAGGCAGGCATGCACATGCAGCTGCAGTAAGCGTCGGACTTCCTTAGCCCAGAAGCATATACGTAAGACAGTGACCACTGCCTGATGGGGTTAGGCATTAGAGGGAGGGACCTCATGGGCTTGCCAAGACAGCCTGTACCCCTCAGTGTTGACTCTTGCTTCCAGAGCACAAAAGGACTGACAGGGAAGAATGTGTACAATAGTGCTGCAGGTGTCAGTGATCACTGTGAAGATGTTCCACAATGTGAATAACTGGACATTTCTTTAGCCAGAAGGCATGTATAGAGAACAGGTATTTGTTGTTGGCATGTCTGCATGACTCATGGTCTTGACATTGATTCTACCAATAAAAATGCATCCAGACATACCCCTCATATCCTGTCTATGAAAACAGATCAGCTGTCTTAGCAACCTCATTATGGTCCTTTCCCATGCTAGCCAAACAAGTGCTGGGGCTGCTACTTGAACTCAGTTCACCTGTGTCATAGACTTTAATGGATATGGCAGGTAAGGGCTTAAACTTGCAGAGGTCAACTCATCCTGATGAAAAGAAATGTTTCATAGGAAACCAGGCTCCTGCATCCTTCAATTGATGGCCAAGTTACCCACATCCATCAAACTTATGTATATCTACTCAGTGTTCAGTGATCAGATGCACATAAAGAAAAGGGAAATACCCACAAACAGTGGAATCACTGCACTTTTACAATTAGAAGTTGTACCAGTAGTGACTGCATATAGGAAACAGAAAATGGTGATTCAGCACTGGGAAGCTGAACTTGAGCAGGTGGAACTTTTGACTAGATGAGATGGAAGGAAGGCAAATGTTTACTATTTTACAACAAAAAATCATAACAAGCCTTTAAACTGAGAAACAAATACATGGAGAATGATGCAGCTCATAAATCCATCATCGGTTTACAATGTTTTTTTTATCCAAAAAAGCCATTTCTTCTGTCAGATTCAAATGTCTATTTTTTATTCCTATGAAACAGATGAAGGAGTCCACAAATACTTAACCTATATCAGAAACTGCACATTTTTATAGTGCTGTGGTCTATTCAGTGTTGTTCGAGTTGTTTTTTTTTAGAAGACAGAGGTGAAGCTCCTTAATGTTACATGTGCATTTTTTTGTTGGCTAAAATCAGAACACTAAAGTTGTATTTATCATATGAAAGGAGGAGGAATGATAAATCTGTTTGTGCTATGAGCATCTAATCATACCTAAATTGCAATAAGTGCTTTCTAAATTACCTGTTGACTGTTTTCTGTGGCTGTTGCATTGCTCTGTTTTGCTTGTCATTGGATTCTTTTTGGCTGGGCTACTCTAAGCTGTGTGCATCCTGCATTTGAAGGACACAACATTCTCCATATTTTCAGATACCCATTTTAAACTTGGATTACAGCCCATGTATTTTTTTATTTTATACTATCCACCTCTACATTGAGCTGGGACCCCTACTTGGAGTTGCACATCTACTCAGTCCTTGCTCTGCATAGTTCTTGGGCCTCTAACTGCTCCAAGCTGCAATCTCCTCTTCTTAGCTCACAATTTAACACAACCAAACATATAGAATACACTCCCTACCCAAACTACCCCCTCACTGAAGTAGAGAAGTGAATGCACAGCCCAGTTACCCAGTACCGAAAGTATATGAAGGCATAAAGTGTAATAATCAAGGCAACTCAACATCTATTTTTTAACTCACTAACAGTTGCTAAAATGGCAAAGTTAAGAATTATAACACACTCCCCTCCCAACACATGCACATTTTCACAGTATAGCAACTCCCTCGTCTTATCAAGTGCCACAAACACACGGAAGTGACTTGTTGCTTAACTTTCTTTAAAGTTGATAGGTATCACTCTGTTAGGTACATAGCTATCTTACAAAATCCCTCTGTTTTTTTACATACTTAGCTTAGGAAAATCCTATCTTACTTGCATCTTCTCAAGGCAGAATATAATTATCACTCCTAATTTATTACTTCCCCTCTGCTAGATCATAAAAACTATCTTACATGTATTTCTCTTTTAGACAAGATATTCATTTAATTTATTATCTGTTTGTTTGTTAACTGGGTAGATGGACTGGTCCAGGGAGTAACTTACAGCCACAATCCTGACTACAGGGTCAAGGCAGTACAGACATTACAAGTGAAATACGACTGCCACCATGAAATTTACATAAAATTAACAATGGATTATACATCAGAAGGAGTATGTAGGACATAGAAAATACATAAAAATAAATACAACTGCAATGAGCAGACAAAAATAATAAGTTTTAAGCCGGTGAAGAAAGGAAACACAAGAATTAGACTACTATGCATGTCTAAATATACAAATGTGCCCTAAAGAAGGGCAAATTAGTTTCTAGATATATGCAGCACAGCTTTTACAAAGGAGGCAAAGTTAACAGTTCTTGAAAGTATAGCCAATTTACTTCTCCCAAAAGTGTAGCATAGGACCCCCTAGCCAAATTACTCCTCACTAAAGTGTAGCAGAGAATGCATAACCAAGTTAGCTGGTCCTGAAAATATATAAATACATAATAATCAAGGCAGCCCAACATCTGCTTCATAATTCAACAGTTATAATTATTGCTTATGTGGCAAAGTTTAGAATTATATCAAGTATACTGTCAAATACATTGTCAATGACTCCCCATGTATATAAAAAGCCTACAACAGGTGAAACTCTCTAGCTAGCTGATTATACTCATATTTGCATATTTAATACCAATTTCTCAAACCAAGGGACCACAGCCTGTCTTTGCACTATTTGTTTCCAGTCTGTCAGCAGTAGGCACTCTGAAGCAGAGCAAACTCTGCCTGTGCGTACTGACAACTACCTTCTTTTACTGCCCTCTGAATCTACATGTGAGAGGTGTATATACCTACTAAATCTGGAGGCTAACCTTTCATCCTAACATACTGTCACAGCACCCCCTATGTTGTCATGTTGTCAGTATGAATACTTACATCACACCAAAATGCCAGTCACCAAAAAGATGATCTTATGATGAGGTAGTTAAGAAATATCTTCTTAAGCCTGAAAGGCCTCTCACACATTAACCTGATGCATAGCCTTCTCAGAAACACAAAGACCCACCATCAGTTACACAGGTAGCACAACCCACCATAAACACTGCTACGAGAGGTCACCAAGCTGACACACCTATAATTTTAATGATTCCTGGGATAGCTGCTATATATGGAAATTTACTAGTCTCAGGTATCTCCATAGTGAGACATGCAGACACACCACTCATAAGGTTGAGGAAGAAAAAGGTAATGGTGAGCTTCATCTCGGGTGCCAGGATATGGCAGATTACTAGGGTACTGAAGTATAATCACCCCAGCTACACATACAACATGGTCATTGTAAAAGTGGGTGTGAAAGACTTAAAGACTTGCTGAGAGTGATGCCACAGTATAAACAAAAAATAATTGACCTGAACAATTGGTTGGTTATTGGCATCATTCCAATGGGATCCAGTTAATGAGTGCTTGGAAGTCAATTGTTGATAGTCCTGCCTATTTTTCAAGAGGTGGCATCTACCTCTCTCTTTAATGTTTTCATGTATAGGTAAAGACATTCTCCAGCACCATAATGCTGTTTTTACACATCATACCTACCAAGTCAAACCAAATCAGGACATATTCTACCCAGGCTAGAAGCCTCAGTAAGAATTAATTCTTCCCAGAAACCCTCCTGGTCCTTGAAAATATACATCCTTCATTAGACATGGTTCCAATGCAGTATAAAAATACCCTCCTTCCTGAGATTCAATGCCTATCATTCATAGGTTCATAGGTTCACTTGTAACTGGTTTGGAGTCTGACATGGCTCCAGCAATTCTAACCATGTGGGTTCTGTCCTTGAGCCACTTTGCAACCCAGCTAGTGACATAGGGGTTTATATTTAAGCTGGTGAGCTTATCTATAATGCCCGAGTGGGGTATTGTATCGAAGGCTTTTGCGAGGTCCAGATAGGCTGTGTGGACCACCTTCCCTTCGTCAATGGCCTTGGTGACTGTTTCAAAGAAGTCAACCAGGTTTAAGAGGCAGGATCTGCCCTTAACAAAGCCAAACTGGGTAGGATCCAGTGTCTGTAGGTCCCCAATATCTTTATTTATGAGGTCCATGATGATCCTTTCCATAGCTTTGCAGACCAAGCTAGCCAGGCTTATGGGGCAATAGTTTCCAGGGTCCGTTGAGGCACCACCTTTGTGGAGAGGGACCACTGTTGCTGTACGCCACTCTTTGGGTACATATCCTGTAGTAAGGCTGAGATTGAACAGTAGTTTTATGTTTGGGTTTAGCTCTTCTTGGAGTTCATGTAGGACGCAGCCTGGGACAGCGTCTGGTCCCATTGATGCTGTGTTTTTTGCTTTGGAGAGGGCGGCTCCCACCTGAGCATCTGAGATGTCAGAGGGGCAGCACTCTGCTGGGATAGATATTTGCCCTTTTGGTGGGGGGGGGGGGAGAAGTTTGCGCTGAAACTGTCAGCTAGGATGTTGGCAATGTCTGTGGGATCAGTGTATTTTTTGTCATTTGGACTAATTCTGAGCATATCTGGGAATTCCCACCCAGGTTCCTAACATAACTAAAGAAAGCCTTGTGATTATCCTTAGTGTCCTGTGCAATTTTTCTCTCAAAGCTGGCCTTTGACGATTTTATGAGTGCCCTTAGTTTTTTGCTAATACTGATCAGAGATGCCTTCCCTTTTTGGGATTTTGCTCTATCATGTAGTAGCTTCCTCCTTCTATTGTATAGTTTGTTTATGGCTGGGGTCCACCAGACAGGTCGTCTGCCTTTGGAGGATTGGGTCTTGGTTTTATTTGGGATTACATGATCCATGCATTCCTGAAGGTGTTCATAGAATGCATTTATAAAGGATTCTGCGGTCTGGGCCGTATTTTCCACAGGCCCGGGGGCTTTGAAGGATTCCACCTCGGTTTTGAGGAGTGTGAAATTTGCTTTAGAGAAGTTTTTCACTGTGGTTTTCTGGGCAGGGGGTGGGGTCGGGATGTGAATATCCAGTGAGATCAGTTTATGGTCTGATCTTACCATTGAGGGATACACTTCTGGTCTGGAGCATAGAGTCCCCATGTTGGTGATGATCAGGTCCAGTATGTTTTCCCCTCTTGTGGGAGTGGTAACAAGTTGTTCCATAGCATTTGAGTTTATGAATTCTAGGAACCTTTGGGCAAAGGTGTTGGAGCTAGAGTAATGCTCCCAATCTATGTTTGGGTAGTTGAAGTCGCCCAATATAATGGTGTTCGGAGTGACCTTCATATTTTCCAGTGTTCTCAGGAAGGCCGAGTGGGGTTCCTGGGTTTGGGAGGGTGGTCTGTAGCAGGCTATAAACTGGAAGGCAGTTTTACCCACTGTTAGTTGCACATGGATAGTCTCTGATGCTTCGTGCTTTGCCACCAACCTGGAGGTGTGGGTATCTTTGATGAATATCGATACTCACCCTCCTTTTGTGGTTCGGTCCAAGTTTTGGGGCCGAAAAGCATGGTATGAGGTATAACCTGGTAGTGCTGGGGTGCTCTCGGGAGTCCTGAACCAGGTTTCTGTTACTGCACAGATATCGATGTTCTCCATGCTAAGGAGAGTTTCGAGTGCGTGCATCTTGAGGTTTAGACTTGTGGCGTTGAGTAGCATTACTCTTAGATTCTTATCCCTTGTGATACCTATGGAGGTGGGTTTGTCTTTTGAGCCTTGCCTAAAAAAGGCACTATGGGGGTAGCAAGAGCCTTTGCCAATATCCGAAAGCCCAGAGGTGACAGGTGCAAGCCGTCCCTAGCAAAGCATCGTGGATTGTCGTGCATATCATCCCAAGCTGACAGGCATTGGATCCCCTTTGAATGACACCAATACTTAAGCCAATTGTTGAAATTGATCATCTTGTCTTCATATTGTGGCATCATTCTTGGTGAGGGTAAGATGCTACTCAAGGTCAGGGTCATACCAGCCTGGGCTACATGCTCAGAGAGCTCCTCTATGTCTCTTTTCATGTAGTCCAGGGAGGTACGTCTCAGGTCATTCACACCAGCATGGAGAATGACTGAGTCATATTTGTACTTGCCTTGGAGTGACCTGAGTGCTTGTGTTATGTGGCGGATCCTAGCGCCAGGCAGGCTGCTTACCGTGACCTTCTCCTTGTTCAGCCTGGTGAGTGGGACGTCAGTGTGCCTGACGATAGAGTCACCTATTACAAGTGTATCAGGTGTGTTGTTTAGCCTTAAGGACTGTGACTGTACGGCACACTGGCTTTGTGAGATATGTGTTGCAAGTGTTTTGTTTTGGGGTAGCGGTTTCTCGGGTGTCTGCTTTGGAGGTCTCTGCTGCTTAGGCAGATCTTTATTTAGAGCCTCTGAGTATGTTTTTGTGTGATTATGTGTTCGGTTTGCTGTCATGGTAGGTCTATGTGAGACTGGAATTGTAGTGAGTGTGGTTTCCTTCTCCTCCTGACTGGTTATGCCAGTACTGAGTTGAGAGAGCTTAGCCTCCAGTTTGGCTATATGGTTGCATCTCTCACATGTGTTGGAATTTGTTGGGAGGAGGAGAGGGTTGTCTGTGTACGTGAGGCAGTTGTAACATTGCCTCAAGATTCCCATATTCACCAGCTGGACCAGAGAGGAGATTGACACAGACTCACTACTGAGAGTATCCTTATAACAGGTGGTAGGGTGTCCACATTCTACTTAATTCTATCACACCCAGACTTGTACATCAACATAACAACCTTGAACTCCTGCACGTCCTACCAACTATCAGCAAGACCCCCCTACCATATCATAGCTAACTACAGAACTCTTCTGTGATACTAACTACTGATGATGTTTATTTAAGCAACCCTGAGACCCTCGTCGTGGAGTCAAATACTATTATTCTTAGGGATTTCAGCTATCCTGGTATAAACTGGAAGGTCCACACTACTGCAAACAGATACACAGATTGCCTCCTAGAGTTCATCAGTGCTAACTCCCTAGGCCAAATAATTCACACCTATAGTAGGGGCTCAAATTTATTTTGCTTGGTCATCACACATATAGCACAACTAGGCATTATGCCTATTGTTACCCCATCACTGGTTAGCTCCAACTACCATTAAGTGCTTTTTGCCATTAGGACCCAGCCCAAATTGCCCACAAACCCTACTTTCTTTAGTATTTCTATAAAATTAATTTGCTGCAGCTGGGTGATGAGCTAAATGATTCAGGAGCTCCATGTCCTCAAGGACCCAGTAGCTATCAATGCTACATTTGCAGAATGTTTCTGTTTTCACCTCAATGCCTGTATTGCTGCATTGGTCCTAATCCAGTAGACATGCAGAGTAGCAAGTTCCAGGAAAAAAAATCTGTGGTGGAACCCTGGTATAAACAAGCTGTATTAAGTATTTATACACACACACAGATGTGCGCGCGCAGGCGCACACACACACACACACACACACACACACACACACACACACACACACACACACACACGTAGGGTTTTCTCTGTGTGCTCCTGTTTCCTCACAGATTCCTAAGACATGCAGTAGGAGTACTGGAGACCCTGAATTGCCAGTAGGTGTAACTGCATGCATATGTGATACAGAAGAAAGAAGTGTAGCAATGGCTGCCTGCAAGGTCACTCAGAGTTGGATGTGACTCATAACTCATAAGAGACTGAGAAAGTCATTTATTGTAGGGAGTGATCAAGGGCTTCAGACACTATAATCCACTTCTACAGTTTAAATGCTCTCTTGAGAAATGTTTAAGGGAAGGAATAGGATTAAATGCAGAAAGTAGGCTAATTAGGGGAGAATAGAAAGTTGGGCCTAGCTTAATTTCAATGTAACCTGGAAACTGCATTGAATTATAATGGGAAAATTGTAGTTTGGACAAAATGTATTACATGTTTTGGGAGGGTCTGTATTAGTTTGTTGCAATCCCATTGCAGTGAACAGTGGATCATTGATCTTAATTCAGCAAAAATTATTTCAGCAATTCACCGAATTTACAGAGGGAAGTAAATACTTGCCATACAGCACAACTTTGCCCTTTTCTCCACTGCAGTGTGCTCTCTGAGTTGGTATATATAGTTGGGGGTACTCTGGAGGGTCCCCTGCTGAGATGGTCAGAAACCAGACATGGCTAAAAACTGCTTGCGCCTCAACCTCCATGGAAGCAGAACTGTATTTATTTAATTTTGCTGTTTTAATGGCTGGAGTTTTTCTTTAATTTAAACGCATGTTCTGCTACAAAACTGAGTTTCTCTGTGAGTCGTAGACATTAGATGTGTCATGGGTGAAATGCCAATCCTCAGGAAAAGTGCAGAGTTAATGTTGATTAGCTTTCCATTTTCTATAAATTCCTGTGCTTTCTGTGATTCTGGATTAGTGTACACTATAAATACAAGTCATTTGATGAGACCTCAGGTTATGGCCTTAGTGTCCCTGTTTTACATTCTGGATTTGACTTCAAACCAGCTCTTTTAATGAATTATTTCTACTTTATTAAACTTCTCAAGCCCCTTTATTGCTGAAATTTGCTGCTTCTGTACTGAGTATTGTGCTATGTAAATAACCTAAATAAACGTCTGCCACCCCATTGCTGGCCAGGTAGGGTAAAACTCCACCTTTCCCATTTTTAGTCCAGCAGAGTAAAAACTGGCTAACCCTATGCTAGTTAATTCTGATTAAAAAAATCTACTGCTTTTCCTCTAGTTGTTTTATTTACCACCCCACTCACTATATGTTAAGTTGAGTTAACCATGGGACTTCAGTGCCTCCCCTTAAACCATCCATTGCCAGCTTGTTAACACAAGACTCCTGAGATGATGCACACACCTCCTCATAATTACAGGCAACCACTTATGTCTGCCTTACACTGACTAAGCATGTGGGATGTATTGCCATTTATTAAATCTGGAGGCTGGCCTCTAATTATCAGAACCCACATGATTGTCAACACAAACACTCTCTCCATATAAACTTACCTCTTACCAAAGAATAAGCTTTCAAATGTTGGGAAACTATCTGTGCCCAAGCCTCAGAGACCTTTGAGGCATAATCCTGACACGATTCCATCAGCAGCTCATGCATTCTCCACAATCAGCACATACAGCACCACTGACTGCAAAATCTACTAAGAGAGATGGCCAAGCTGGTGCCACTGAGCATGTAAGGTATCGTTAGCCAGCAGTCTGACCTAGTAATATCCTGATCATACGTGAATCCAGTTTGAAACAGAGCTATGCACCATTTAGTAGGCTGTACATAGAAAAGGTGACACTAAGCTGCTTCTTTGTTGCTAGAATATGAAAGGTTACTAGGACACTCAAATCCCTTCATCCCAAAGGTTAAAAACCTGGGGATCTAGTTTGCCCAGACCAGTTTCCTCCCCATTTTGTGAATACATATAAGGGTCAAGTTGGTTTTAGTAAACTTCATAAAATTGAGCTATAAATGTGAACTATAAATGTCTCTCTTCAAAATGGGAGTGCTCCTGTCCCCACCCTTCCTAACATTTATACCTTACTTGCATTGCCACAGTAACATAGCAACTCCATAGACTATCTCCCACACAGTATTCCAATTGCTTACCATACCATGAACCTACAACCTTGACATGCCTCCCAGTCCTATTATGTCATGCCACACAGTTCTGTTATTTTCTGTCTTGTAAAATTGTTGGCAATAACTTCTGCTGATTATCTTCACAATGACCCCATATTAATATTGATATGTTCTAACATGCTATTATTTCTGTATGTTTGCAATAACTCCTGCTGCTCTGTGGTGCTATTTACTTCTGTATATTTGTAATAACTTATGCTGATTGCAATTTTCATAATTACCCCATATTAACCTTGATGTGAATAACGCTGCTATTATTTGTGATTCATGCTGCGATTATTTCCTTATATTTGTACTTGGAGCTTCTCTCCGCAGGCCTCCATTGAAAAAGGGCTCACTGTGGCCCAATGGACTTTCCCAGTTAACAAACTACAAATAACTAAATAACTAAATAAATAAATAAAAAATGCTACCCTGGTCAGAAATATGCTTATTTTTCAAATGTGTTTTTTTTACAGAAGCAGAGAGCTTTTGCCTTATTTCTCTATAAGAGGCCAGAGTCTACTGGATCTATTGGCTACATTGTGGATATTATGGGGTCTTCTACAGTATAACATTTTTGGAATTTTTGCTAGTTTGTCCTGAACCAATTAGGTTGAGGTGGGACAGAGGGACAGATGTGCACTACAATAGTGTGTCTTTTAGATCTTTATTTGGATTATATGAAGAGAGACTTGGGTGATTTCTCTAAATACTCTTCTGATACTGGTATACAGCTAGTATTGAGACACATCTTACCTTCACTGAAAATAATGGACAATATAAACAATAATAATTCACTTCCATAATTGCTTAAGCTTTTGGTGCGATTCCAGTGGGTCTAATATGTGTCTGCATGGAAGGAGAGAGTGAAACAACCCTAAATGATTTCCAAGGGGTGGTCTGCACCTCTCCCCTCATGCCATTCATTTTCCATATATTGGCAAAATTTTCTCCACTCCCATTTGCCTTTTTTAAGACAACGTCAATCGGTTGCATCTACTAACCCAGCCAAGCTAAAACTATATAATTTAAAAGCATCAATACTCAATGCTGGCACCCTTCTTCTTCCTTGAAAAATAATGCTTTCTATGCCCTCATTAGAACATGGTTCCACTGCATTGGCAATGCCCCCTCCAGACCACATTACATTGCCTACCATTCATTCAGACCCATTACTGAAGGCATGCAGGCTACAGGTGATGGTGTGCCCATATTCCACAGGAAATCCATCACATACGTGGAACTCCTTCATGTCCTTGTTACTATAAATGAGACACCCTACCATTTTCTAGTAATCTGTAGAACCCCTTCTAAAACCGGTCCAAGAGGCATGTCTAAATTATCTGAGCACTTTATTTACTGTTTATTATAGAAAAGAGCAACATTCTTCTTAATTAACTACTCATCCATAAATTGGAAGACCTGTACACTGCTAAATAAATAAGCAAAATAATTCTGAGATCTCATATCCCAGCTCACTAGGCCAGACACTGCTATGCTCTATACCTGTAGCTGTCCCATGATTAGTCAGGTCTAATCCCCACTCAATGACCACAATTAGAACCCAATGCAACAGTTCCACATTCCCTGCCATATTTAAGGTTTTCTCTAAGACAAAAGTACTACAACAAGCTTACAACCTGATACAATTTAAAAGTCCCCTCTGGCCTTTAGCTCTAGGGAGTGGTGACATTACTGTATTCCTTATATGATTAACATGTAAAGTATGTCTTACATTTGTCATCTCTTTATGAAGTAAGAGATTATTTTTATTTATTAGACAGCATACAGTATCAGAGATACCATATTACCTGGAGTTTTACTGTTACTGTGCAACATTATAGTTAAAGAGCTTCTGTGAGCAGCCTGCCGCGGCCTATAGAACATGCCAGTATGCTGTCTGTTATTTTATCTTACACTTGTGCCATGCACAATAACCCTGCAGTTCACAAGCTTTTCCTTATATGGTAAGAGTTCAGACACATTTGTAGCTTCAAGGTATAGCATTTTTTTCTGGTTAAGTGAGTGATGCACACTTTGTTTAATTCAATGCCCTCTTTCCTATTGTCTCCTTCCTTCTTATGAAAAAAAAACATCTTTTATAGCAGCAGAGCAGTAAAGTACTGTTGTGTGTTTTTTTTCTAATAAATTGCAGTCATGCACAGCATTGGCATTGCCAGTACTAAATTTTTGCTGAAACAGACTCCCATGAGATCAGTTATGTATTTGGATCTATTCACTGCTGTCTTATTAGTGATAAATTCCTTGTCATCAATAATGGCATTGGCATTTTCTGTGTTGTATCAGAATAGACTCCGTTCTTACTGATGTACTCAGTCTTACGTAAACTCTGGTTCTAACTGTATTATGCACTACATTTATAATCATTA
Source organism: Protopterus annectens (assembly GCF_019279795.1). Taxonomy (NCBI): domain Eukaryota; kingdom Metazoa; phylum Chordata; order Ceratodontiformes; family Protopteridae; genus Protopterus; species Protopterus annectens. Next base: position 1,217,973,179 of record NC_056739.1, read on the forward strand.
CTTGTGCAATTAACTTTCTGTCCAAATGCTAATTATCAGATTTAGTTCCACAAGCCATTTTGAATTTTTTTTACTATTCCTTCATGCTGACTTAGAAGATTCATGATGTTTCTTCTTCCTTGTAAGTGTGCTACATCCATCTATATTAATAGTTAAACAAAACGTAAAAGTTGCTGCTAAAGAAAAAAATGCACTTAAGTATGCAGTTTTTGAAATGTCTTAGTCATTATGTTATAGCCATGAAGTTTAGTATGCCTTGGCACTCTGCTTACAAGATGGGAACAGAAGTGCCTTTATGTTATTCCTTCCCTTTTCATAGTTCTCAGTGGGATAGTAAACTGTGATGTCTAAACAGCATTGCTGTGGTAGGTAGTAGAGAACTCAGAATGTAGAAATAGTTGTACTTCTATCTGTTTTGATAATAGTGTCAAAGAAATATTACTGCTTTAGTAGAGAAACAATACATTAAGTCAGAAATATGTTCTGTATTTATACTGTATTGCCTGTAAGGAATATAAGTTTTCCTTTGGCACATTAATTTTTAAGAAACTACAATATTGTTGTATTACATTTCATATTAATGGTGTACCACATAATTTAAATGAACCGTTAACAGCAGATTTTAACAAATCACTTACATCTGCTTAATCAGTTTGTACATATGTCATGATGTACAGGAAAGAATGAGGTCAAATACATGAGAAGAAAATAAATTATTCCAATATATATATATATATATATATATATATATATATATATATATATATATGTATACGGTCACATAAAAAATATTACTATGCACTTTTAAAGGAGAGTTTGTGCACTTGTCTGAGCTTATTCAAATAAATGCTGATTTGATGCTTAGCAGAAAGATTTGTTGATTAGACTTTAGGTTAGCCTGACTCACAAATGCATGAAACTCCCAGATGTTTCTCTCTGACTTTAGAATTTTAAGTAGCTTAAAAAATGATATGCTAAGTGATGCTGGAGGGCATTGGGCCATCTGTGTGTACTGAGTGGGAGTTCATTGAGGATATTTTTTCATCCCCTTATTATTATTCTCTTCCATTTTCACCAGATTTATAGTTAAAAGACATTATTTTTCATTTAGTAAATTCTCAGCGGCAAGGTCAGATTTTGATAAAACACAGCAGACACATGGGCAACAAACTCTGAGTACAAAACTACTACAAGAACAAGATCCAATATTTCATTCCTATCACATACCTGAGTTACATACCAAGCAGATATGATGGCAAAAATCAGTGCACTGCTGCCATTAACAAATCCTGAAAAATAAGCCTCTGCATAAATGTTACCAATACTTTTTTTTTTTTTTTTTGAAAAACGTATCTTTGACTTGATGAAAGTTGTAGCTTAACTTCTGGCCTCTTTCACATGCTCTCACCCACTTCTGTTTTTCTGTTTCTTTTTATTTGTCATTCTCATTTTCCTTACCTGTTCGTTTTCAATGCTAGATTGCATGGAGTTAGGTTAACATTTTGCCTCACGAATTATGATGTATAAAACGAGAACTGTTATCAGCATCTCATTTTCCTTAATGCATTAACTAAATATGATTTCAATTTAAATTGCCTATTTCTAAATTTAGCTCACATGTAGTTAAATGAGCTTCCACTATGTGTAGATGAAAATGAATTCAAAACGAATAATAATCATTGAACTGCATTCACTGAAAAAACCCTGTGAAAAAACATCCCCTCCCCCAAACTTATACATACAAATTCCACAGTTGCACAAACTCAAAAAAGGGGGAAATTACCCAAAAAAAGAGCATCACTGCTGACACAACTCGCCAACAGTGACTTCCTATGGAGAAGCTTCACCCATCAATGGGTTCAGTGTCAGGCAACTCAAGCTGAAGCATTCACTCCTCATCCACAACACATATTCCTTACAGGCATTACAGGGAAACTATGACTTAAGGTTTTAGTGAGCAAACGTCAAAATGTTATAAAAGCAGGAATATTTTAACACTTGCTTTATATTTTGATGTGCCTGTTTTAATATCCCCATCTCCACAAAAACTGCCACTGGATATCTTAATGAAACTGAGGAGATGGTATACAACCATGTATTAACTAAAGCTTGTTTTGGTTTTTATTACCCTCCATCAGTCAATATCTGAATAGCTAACATTTCTTCCCTATGCCTGACAAAGTAAGCTGAGGAAGAGGAAGTCCTTGGCCTGTAGCTAGATTCATTTTTATTTTGACCAGTTACACCTCTAGTGATTGCATGCAAGGCAAAACTGCAAGGTACATTCAACAGGGAAGGGTACATACACCTTCAGCAGGTAGGCTTTTTGCATAGGTAACACTTTTGAGGCTATGTCTGGTTTAAGAAAGCGCATTTTTAACTAATGTGATAATTTACAGAGCTCTGAAAAAAATAGTGACAGTAAAGATTTCATTATTGTTCAGACTAGATTAGACATAATGTTTCAGAGCATTTGAAAATAAATGGCAACTAATAATAAGTCATTTATTAAGCAGATGTATATTAAGTAAAGTTAGTGCTCTTTTTACTTCATAAATCCTTGAGTCCCAATTATCTCCTAAAATCTCTGGTACCAAATCACATCCTCAGACCACCATGGAACATGTCTTGGTTGTATTATCTAAACTAAAAAGCAGTACTTCATTGGGACCAGCCAATTTACCAGGAAGCCTAATTAATAGCACCAGAAATGCCCTCTCCAACATCCCCCCCGGACTTGTTTAATTTAAGACAAGCCACAGAGTATGTCTCTGTGGTTTGGAGCACAGCCATAGTGTTGATTCTGTGTAAAGGGGCCCAAACACAGACCCCGATTATTACAGGCCCTTCAGCCATGGAACATATCATATATGGCCTCTTAAACTAAGATATTAAAAGCCTCATATAACTGGACCCACAACAGCTTAGTGTTGTCAAGGGTAGATGATGGGCCAAATTCAGGAAGCCTCCATGTAAGAGTTATAACTCTTACACGGAGGCTGCAGTTAAACAGTGTGATGTCAGCATGTCATGCATATGCATGAGGTGCATGAGGCATGCTGAATCACATTGTAACTCTTACACGGTCCGTGTAAGACAGTAGGGGGTGTGTCCGTAGGCTAAGCCCTGCAAGCATACACGCCCCCGGAAGTTTAGAATGGTAGAAAGTAAACAGCCACGAGAGAGGCCATGGAAATGTGAATAAACACACTACACAACACATGCCCCCACAGACCAGCAATGTAAAAAGTGAACAGTGAACATTATAAAATGAAAATGAAAACTGTTTTTTTTTTAAAACCCCGTAAATGTTTGCTACTGCGTGCGCTCATGTGCGCGGGTGTGCTACTAGCGCAACTGCAGTTAGCAATCAGTGGGGAAAAGGATATAATAACTAAATATGCAAACTAAGCCAAGAAGTAATAGCATAGCAGTAGAGTTGTCGGCTTAAAAGCAGGCAGGCAAGGTTCGAGCCCAAACAACAACCTTTTTTTTTTTGTGAATAAGCACTAAAAAGGCCCCTGACAGTATTGTACAAATGTAAAAGTATTTCCTTTTGTAAAATGGAATGAAATGGAGCATATATTTTCAAGTAATACAATAATAAAAATATTTAGAAATGTACTGATAGCTAAGCTGCTGTGAGACAGAGTGACCGTAGCTGAGTAGTGTTTGAAAGGCTGCAAATTGCTTGCCCGTAGCTAAGCACGGGTTTAACAGGCTCAAACTGTGTGCAACTAGCTGTGCTTAGCTTAACATGCATGTTACTAGACAATTAAGGTTTAACCCAGCGCGCACACCGTTTGCGCGGAGGTGCGCACCGCGCCCACACGCTAACCGCCGGTGCGCATGCGTTAGCTCCGCGCAAACGAGCGCAGACCTGGTTTTAAGTGCTTAAAAGTGCCTTTGACATGTTTGATTGACAGGTCCTGAACTCATTTCTAGACAGTCCTAAAAATTAAAAATCAGTGGTCAGATTCGAACCCAGGATACCATGCACTAGAGTCAAGGTACTAAACCACTAAGCCATGACAGCAGTACTTAGAAATGCAGAAATAGCATATATATAGGATGTAATCCAAAATGGAGCATGATAAAGCAGTTTCTGTGAAGTAGATACAATTCCAAAACGGCCAATCATAGAAATGTGTGGGAAAATCGGCATATATAAGCCCCATAGGCGGGAATACACAGCAGAAACGATTGTAGAATAGACCTGCAGGCAGAATGAGTGGAGTAGGGGAGGGGCGTTGCTTTTGAGCAGAGCGGTGGGGCGTTGAGGAGTCCAGATACATGGTCTGGCTCCTAGTTCACCATCATGAGGACCAACTCATGCAGGGCCAGGTCTCATGGGGAGCATACAGGGCAGAGGCATGGGACCAGTTGGCTCATGATCTCACTAGTGCTACTGGGATTCCACGTACTGGTGAGCAGGTCCGTCACCACCATGCAGACCTGAAGCGATGTAAAGAAGACCAGTTGACCCAATGGATCCAGGAGGCCCGGGATATGCCCAACACCCCACTACTGAGTAAGTTACATTTTACTTATGTATGTAAGGAATTCAACTAGCTGATACCATGGAGATGTGTATTCCAATATTACTTGTTTTGTATTACAGCTGCAGGTGTCTGCTCTGCGAATTGCAGGGCACATGACCGCAGGCTGGTGCGGCTGCGCCACCATGCAGGTTAGTAATCCCACCTAGTACTTGTAAATAAATATTATAGTGTAGCACGTAGCAGAACACTGCAGTGTATTGATTAAAAGTAATAGAATGTGCAAGCAACAAGTGAAAGTCTGCAGGTATGGCTGCAACAAGTTCATCAGTATGCAAGTGATACTGGAAATATAATTGATAGAAATAAATAGTTCTGTAATACAGATGTCCCACCATTAATTAAATGTAGTATAACCTGCAGTAGTCTCAAGAGTACAGCTTCAGAAGCTGAGTTAATCACATGTGAGATATATCCCCTGTTGAAATGCTGAATCATGACAGAAGTGAGGCTGCTGGAAAGTGTTTGAATCACCACAGGTCTAATATGTGAACAAAGCCTAGAAGTACCAACCTGAACTGTGAAATAGTAGGATGTGTGAGAGTGACAGAAAGGGTCATGTATCAATAAATAAAGTAGTAATAACTCCTGAATATATAAGCCTCAGTGTGGTTCTGCAGAACTAAATGCATGTGGGAATTAAAAATTAACATCCCAAACTGATTTCAGTGTGTCTGAATCTTGAATGTTTAAGCCAAAATCTGTATATGGTGATGACAGTCAACAATATTCAGATAGAATGAATGATTGTCTGACATACTAAACATCCATAGTTGTCCCCTGCCCTGTCATCAAAGTGTAGCAGGATGATGTATCTGATCAAATTCAAAATAACTAGGATAGTGATGTATCTGTAACAGGTCTAGCATGACAGTCAATTAAAAATCATTTGGAGACTATCACCCACAAGTTAATTGTGTTTCTATTACAAATGTATATTAATGTATAATTTATGAATGTGTCATCATTTTCTTTCTCCACCCCACCCTATAATTGCAAATTAAAAACTCACTAAATATTGGTATGTGAACATTTCATTAACCATGGACATTTGTCCTGTCGTTTCAAAAATATATGCATGTCCGTTGTTGCATGTGCCCTGTTCATACCTGCAAACCTGATGGCCTGTTGCCATTAATCAACCCTGCATGTTGTTTGATTGTGTATTTCTGTTCAAATAATGCATGTGATATTGATATGCCTGTTGTTCAATGGTGTTAATATCTGGGTGTTTGTTTAATGGGAATACCAATGCATGCTGTTACAACTAATTTGAATGGAATAATATGCTACTAACCCAAACTAACATAACATACTCACAAACCTAGAACGCTTGGGAAGGCGGGTCCCAGCGGACCCACCTCTCCCACCTCATCTGGCGACTGCACCTGGCACTAGTACCCAGGCCGGACCCTCCCCCGGTGGCCCTGTGCCACCTTCAGGTAGAAGCACTGCAGGGGATGGGGCCTGTCCCCCCTCTGCAAGCATGGCCGGAGGAGCCCGTCCACTCACCCTCCAAGGTGTCCGGTCTGTGGTGCGAAGGGAGATCCAAGACTCTGTTCTTGGGCCCCTACACCAGCTTGAGGCCCGGGTGGCACAGCTTACGGGCATGCCCATTGTCCCGCCTGCACAGCCCCCAGCACAGCTCCGTCCTGGGCAGTGAAGGAACAGTGGCAACTGCCTATGGGTGGGGATATCAGTTCCACTGTTGCCATCTGTGGGCTCATGTGCCCTGGGTATCCCAACCTCCGTCCCCGTCAATTGTGTAACCCCCCCCACATGTCATATACTGTCCCTGTATGCATCTTGTCTGTCTTGTCTGTTAACCTACCCAACCTACCTCCCCAGCTATACTGACTATCTTCACCTGGCATACCACTCTCACCTGAAAAAAAAAAAAAAAAAAAGGGCACTCTGTACCCACAAAAAATTACGCCCCATACATAGCTGTCCATGTTGCACACATGTCCGCTGGATATTGAAACTGTTAATTACAATTGGCTGTACAACAGGTATTAATGTTGTCCTGACACCTCTCTCAGGGGTGGAAGGTTTCAAATGTCACACCAAATTACATACAAATGCACAGATGTTGCTGAGAAAGACATGGGCAGCTATGGGCCTCACCTACATCCTTCCTGCAAATCCCAAGCTTGTTTCCCTACTGCCTTACCCTCTTTGTGACCCCTTTTTCACCACTTTCCTGTCACCCCTTTTTCTTTTCTTTCAAAGAAAATAGCGCAGGTGTGCGCTTGTGTGCGTGGAGCTCACCGCTAGTGCGCATGCGTGAGCTCCGCGCAAACGAGCGCATACCTGGTTTTAAGCGCTTAAAAGTGCCTTTGGCACTTTTGATTGACAGGTCCTGTACTCATTTCGAAAGAAAAATAAATTCTCACTGCCAGTCTCAAACCCAGGACCTTGGTAACACTAGTCTGCATGACCTACCACTAAGCCATGACTCTCATACAAGGACATAGTGCTAAAATAAATATAACATGTAATAGTAGGAATCAATATAAAGGCAATATAGAATGTGTACTACCCAAAGCATGTCAGGTAGATTTTTAATGCCCGAATTACTGGATTCCCATACTAGTTTAGTGTTAACAGAAACAGCCCTGCTAATTGTTAGCTTGTACATAATAATGTAAGGTAATGTACATATATGGCAGTATGTATATGTACACATACATATATATATATATATATATATATATATATATATATATATATATATATATTAATACATATGAAATATAGTGGTAGGTGTCAGTATTCATACACACTCACTACAGGAAACAGTGAAGATAAATGCAGCAGCCAGAATCTGCAACACAGCCTGACTCCTGTGAGACTTACTAACCCTTTAACTGCTTAAAGGTGCCTTCAGCACTCTGATTGACAGGCCCTGTACTCAATTTGAAAGCAAAATAAAAGCATACTATTAGGCCCTACCACAAGACCATTGTAACACTAGTCTGTATGACCTACCACTAAGCCATGACTCTCATGCAGGAATATAGTGCTAAAATAAGTATAACATGTAATAGTAGGAATGAAGATAAAGGCAATATAGGATGTGTACTATCCAAAGCATGTCAGGTAGACTTTTACTGTCCTAATTACTGGATTCCCATACTAGTTTAGTGTTAACAGAAACAGCCCTGCTAATTGTTAGCTTGTACTTAATAATGTAAGCTAATGTACATATATGAAAGTATGTATATGTACACACACACACACACACATATATATATATATATATATATATATATATATATATATATATTAATACATATGGAAATATAGTTGTAGGTGTCAGTATGCATACACACTCACTACAGGGAACAGGTGAGAGAAATGCGGCAACCTGAATTTACAACACAGCATGAATCATGAGAGACTTACTAACCTTCACACTCACAGAACACTGTCGACAGCATACCTGCATGGTCCACGCCCTTGCAATCTGAAAGGGCAATGCCTATCTCACATACCCTTTTATAGCACTGTCCTGAAATCATAGTGAGACATGCAATCAGTACACAACTGGCTGCATGCAATTAGCAAATGCTGCCTTACAATTGGTGCAGAGGCCATCACATGGACCTATGCAAATACCTACAAAAGCAGCCAGTACTAACACTCCACACATGCAATACATTCATTGCACCAAACTGACGGAGAGAGAGAGAGAGAGAGAGAGAGAGAGAGAGAGAGAAGAAAGAAAGAAAAAGAAAGAAAGAAAGAAATAAAGCAATAAAGGCAGTGATAAAAAAAACTGTATCATCACAGCAACAAAACCAGCAGCAGCAGCAGCAAACAGCAATTAGCACCAGTGACACAGCAACAGCTGACACAAACACAGGTAATGCAAAGTAGCAGGTTAATACTGTGTTTACTGTGAAACCTCCAAATGTATCATAGTTCACTATCTATAGGTATGTCCATGAGATAGGTTGTGTGTACATAGTCCTGATATATATACATATGTAATATTGCTGTACATGTCTTCCATACTTAAAACTTCCATAGCTTAGAACACAAGGCCAGTTATGCATATGATGCAGTAGTTCCCAGGGTCAGTAGACGTTCCTCCTCATTGGTTTGGGACCACTGTGTATGTATGGCACTGTTCAGGTACATATCCTGTAGTATGGCCAGGGTTTAATATCAGTCTGTAATGTGGTGCTATGTCCTCTAGGGGTGAATGTATCACACATCCAGGGATACCATTTTGTAACAGTGATGCTGTGTGTTCTGCAATGTTGAGGGTGGCCCTCACCTGGACATGTGAGATGATAGGGAGGTTACATTCATCTGTGATTACTAATTCCACTTGTGTAGGAGAATGGGGGGGGGATACCTGCACCTAAACTGTCTGCAACAATGTTGCCAATATCTGTGCATTTGGTGAATGTGAAGCATCTTACCACTGCTGACCACAGATGCCTTGCCTTCATGTGAATCTGCTCTGTGCTGCAGTAGCCTCCTGCTATTGTTATACAATGTGCCTGTATCTGCAGACCACTGGACAGGATAAATAAGTGGTGTGCATACGGTCTGGGTTAGATATGTGTGTGCACATTACATGCACTATGTGGGATGTCTGTGGTAAGCTTTTGCAAAGGGGCCAGCAGTGTGTGTTGTGGCTTCCACTGGCCCAGTGGGCTGCATAGATAGCATCACAGTCCTAACTAGTGAATAACTGTGTAATTACAAACATACATATCAAAGTAGTGTACTGTGCTTGTGGTGTTTTTGGGATATGTATATCCAGGCTGAGTAATGTGTGTCCACATCACAGTGTTGGATGGCAACACACATACAGTTTGTTGGGATGAACACCCAGAGGGTTCCAGAAGTGTTGCCTGTGCAGAAATATCTGGCCATTACCTGCGCATCCCCCACAACACACACACATGCAACATATGGCAGAAGCAGTATAGCAGTATACATAGGTTCATAGGTTCATACTAGGCTATTTGCCCTAGGGCATTGATAAGCCTAGCCAGAATGTGTTTGTCTTTTGCCACCCAATTAAAATTTATTTTGCTATGCCCTTTTCCGAGGTTAGTATACTGTGCCTCTGTCTAACAGTGACATAGAAGTGATACCCGGGGTACAACTATGATCTCCCATCCACTCATCCAGATTCCTATGGAAGAGAGTCAATGAGGGACTCTGCCTAACCTGTACTGTGAGTTCATTACAGAGTGAAGGGAGCCTCTGGGTTATGAATCTGTCCCTCCAGCATGTCCTATTTATTTCAGTGCTAAGGTTCAGGTCTCTTGAGCGTGTGGCCGTATGGGATTCTGATTTCCTGAGGTGCAGCATGTCCATTACTTCTGGGTTGGACATGGCTGTATACGTCAGGCACAGATTGCCTCTGAACAGGCAGTATGCCACTGAGTCCAGCTGGACTTTCTTTAACCGGGCAGCATATGGCATCTGTTTGAGCCCTTTGATCCTCTTGATGAGGTACTGTTGGGGTTTTTCCAGTTGCTGTAGGTGTCTGGTTATGCAGACAGTCGCCCATGGGTTCTCGTGGGGGCATCCGTGGCCGTACTGCCTCTGGCCGACGTGCCCAAGGAGGTATGTCAACCTCCACTATGTTTCGGACTGTTATGCAGGCACAGGTGCATATGGAAAGGTACACCAGACAGGGTCTGAGGGAGCTGACAGCATGTTGCACAGCCATGACAGATAGCATGCATGACACTGCGAATGCTATTCGTAATTTCACAGATGTCATTGACAGACGTTGTGGGGACATACAACAGCTGCTCCACAACCAGATGTCCATGGGCCAGGGCGATGGTGTGCATTTGCGGTGTCGACGTGGCCATATGCCGGCAACAGCACCAGCTGGCAGTCACTGCCGACAACAGGCCCACTCATGCACCTCAAGTGCCAGCAGCAGCCCCAGCAATGCTGGGTTAGTGCTGTCATCAGGACGCCCCAGGAGACCACATGCACGTGGCTCTGGACAGTCCCAACAGGGAACTGTGTCCAGTCATCCCACACCCGCTTCCAATGACAGTACCCAGTCTGGGTTAGTACCGGATACAGTCCATAACACCCCTGCCAGGCACAGGTACCGTGTCCGTGCCCACAGACACTGATCTGGATGACCTGACAGGTGCAGTCTGTGCCTGGCCACAAAACCCTGTACATGGCAGCCATTATGTGGGACTGTGTGCATGCTTACACACATGCAGAAATTTAACACCTAGGGCAAACACATACACACACACACTGCACCAACACTGGTCCACCCTGTACTGCTGCCCCTCACAAACACACATACACACACATGACAATTGACGGTAGCAGTGGCTGGCTTGGGCATACCTAACCCACACCCTGTGCATATGATGACACTGTGCCACCTCCTGCATACTACAACATCAGTGCAGGAAAAGGTAAACACGTTGCTGATGCACAGGGTGACTACATAGATGTGTATAAGTAGTAGCATGTTGGTAACTGTTCACTGTTCCACTATGATTGTGTGTATATCCCAGCATTCCTGCTGCAGTAACTGTATGAATGTCCTGAATTGTTATCTGCACCCATCTACTTACCAAAGTGTACCAGCTGCACACCATCACATGCTACCATTGACTATGGGAATGTGCATCATGTGCTGCATTGTAGATTCAGCTATATGTATCTGTTCTGTCACACATGCATTTACACACACCATGCTACCCCCACACATGCACATGCTCACCTGCCATTTCCATTATTTATTACCCTACATGAGTAGCTGTCGACACATGACAGGTACACATTTGAAAAGTGCACTATTTGGATTACTACCGATTTCCTCCTCTCTACCTGTACTCACAGGGTGCAGGCAACCTCATTAGTTTAAAAGTATAATGTGCATCAGGTACTGTGGTTCCCTGATTGCCACATCCAACATGTTTTCCATATGGAAATGCACACACAGAAACATCCCACATCCACACACTTGCCACATTCAGGTTTCAAAACACTATCTAGGTATGTTCTGGTACATGTGCGTGTTACAGTAGCATGTAGCACTATACTGAGTACTGGCAGTTGTCTGTTGTCATGTTGTTTGTATTGGGTGCTGTCAACATCACTGTTTGTTAAGGGAAATGTGCACCCTGCAGTGCATAGCCCTATTTGGCAAAAGCCACATCCCACCCCCAGCATTGTGCACACACACTAACCCCACTCACACTAAAACACATACTTTCCATTTGCAAGATTCAAACCCCTACCTAACTGTGTTATGACACTAGAGACAGACACATTAGCAGAGTGCGCTGTTTGCATTAGTAGGAGGAATCCTTTCTAATGCTGTACTTAGAGGGTGCTGACATCATCTGTGTTTAGGAAGAGGGATGTGCACCCTGTAGTGTGTTCTCCCAGTTGGCAAAAGGCACTTTTCCCTCACAGCATTATGCACACACACAAATCCCACTCACACTAACTCACATACATTCCCTCTGCAGGATTCAAACCCCTATCAAACTATGTTATGACACTACAGACAGACGCATTAGCAGAGTGCGCTATACAAATTACTGGGGAGCTTTAATTCAGGTAATATAGTTATAGAGTGCTGACATCATCAGTGTTTCAAAAGGGGAATCTGCATCCTGTAGTGTACTGTCACAGTTGCTAATAGGGGCATTTCCCACACACACATAGATGTGTTTGAGGTTTACATATGTGGGGGATCCAGTACTCCAGTGTGATTAGTATATGGTTCGATTGCAACAATGAGGGATATACTTCAAGTGGTGAGCATTTTGTACTCATGTTTGTGATGATCAGGTCTAGTATATTTTCCTCTCTTGTGGGAATGTTGACTACTTGTTCCATAGCTAAAGAGTTTCTGAACTATGGGAACCATAGAGCTTGGGTATTGTGGCTTGAGTAATGCTCACAGTCTATGTTTGGGTAGTTGAAGTCACCCAGTATGATGGTGTTTGCAGAGAAATCTATACTCTCCTGTGTCGTCATGCAGGCTGTGTGGGATTCCTGAGTTTGAGAGGGTGATGTAAGAGCTCCTCTGTGTCTCTTTCCATGTGGTCCAGGGAGGTACGTCTCAGGTTGTTCACACCAGCATGGACAATGACTGCCTCATACTTGTACTTGCTGTGGAGTGACCTGAGTGCTTGTGTTATGTGGCACATTCTATCACCCGACAGGTAGCTAAATGTGACCCTCACCTTGCTCAGTCTGGAGAGCGGACGTCAGTGTGTCTGACTATGGCATCACCTATTATAGGTGTGTCACACATTGTGTTTGGCCTTATGGGCTGTGCCTGTTAAGAACACTGACTTTGTGAGGTCTGTGCTGCTTGAGATATGTGTTCATGTGGGATGCAGCGTGTCTGGCCATGTCATTTCTGTCCGTGGTCTGGTAAGTATCACCTTTGGTGACATAGGTATTCATATGTCAGCTGGTGAGCATTTGCAGTGTTACCTACTGAAAGTGGTACAGCTTGTTTGTTGTACAATGGACTACATGCAGCCCTGCTTACAGTAGCTATGTTTGCATGCATGTTTCCTTGCAGTTACCCTGGAATACTGATCCGACCTGCCATGCAGAGTTACACAGCTTCTGTGGACTCCTAGTGACATCTGCATAGCTTACTATATGTATGTTCATGTCTCACTTGACAGAATGTCACAGTTTCTCCTGTGCACATGTATGTTGCCTGTGACACTTTGCATATGACTTACCTGGCTTCTGTCCACGTGACCAGTCATATATGCCACTGCAGGACTCTAAACCTGATGATGCACACACTCGAAACATTCCTCAGCATGGAGAACATCGCTATCTGTGCAGTAACAGATACCGGATTCAGGGCTACCAACAGCACCCCAGCACTACCAAGTTATACCTCATACCATGCTTTTCATGCCCAAAACTTGCAGAAAACCACAATAGGAGGGGGTGTATTGATATTCATCCAAGATACCCACACCTCCAGGTTGGTGGCAAAGCACCAAACATCAGAGACTATCCATATGCAAGTAACAATGGGTAAAACTGCCTTCCAGGTTATAGCCTGCTACAGACCACCCTCACAAACACAAGAACCGCACTTGGCCTTCCTGAAAACAGTTGGAAATATGTAGGTCTGTCCATACACCATTATATTGCGTGAGTTAAACTACCCAAACATAGACTGGGAGCATGACTGTAGCTCCAACACCCTAGCCCAAAGATTACTGGAATTTATATACCAAAATGCTATGGAACAACTTGTTACCACTCACACAAGAGGGGAAAATATACTGAACCTGATCATCACCAACATGGGGACTCTATGCTCCAGACCAGAAGTGTATCCCTCACTGGTAAGATCAGACCATAAACTAATCTCACTGGATATCCACATCCCAAGGCCACCCCCTGCACAGAAGAATACAGTCAACAACTCATGTAAAGCATGTTCGCACTCCTCATAAATGATGTGGAAACCTTCAAAGCCCCCAGGCCTGTTGAAAATATGGACCAGACTGCAGATACCTGTATAAAGGCATTCTATGGACACCTTCAGGAATGCATGGATCATGCAATCCCAAATAAAAGCAAGACCCAATCCTCCAAAGGCAGACGTCCTGTGTGGTGGACACCAGCCATAAACAAACTATACAATAGAAGGATGAAGCTACTAAATGATACATCAAACTCCCAAAATGTGAAGGCATCAGTGATGAGTATTAGAAGAAAACTACAGGCACTCATAAGATTGTCTAAGGCCATCTTTGAGAGAAGATGCCACAAGACACTGAGGATACTCACAAGGCTTTCTTTAGTTATGTTAGGAACCTGGGTGGTAATTCCCAGATATGCTCAGAGGTAGTCCAAGATGTCAAAAGAAACACCAAACACACAGACATTGCCAACATCCAAGTGGACAGGTTCACTGCTAACTTCTCCCCCCTCCACACCAAAAGGGCAAATATTTCTCCCAGCAGAGTGCTGCCTCCCCTGACATCTCAGATGCTCAGGTAAGAGCTGCCCTCTCCAAAGCAATAAACACTGCATCAATGGGACTAGACAGTGTCCCAGGCTGTGTCCTACATGAACTCCAAGAAGAGCTACACCCAGACATAACACTACTGTTCAATCCCAGCCTTACTACACGATATGTGGCCAAAGAGTGGCGTACAGCAACAGTGGTCCCTCTACATTTAGGTGGTGCCTTAACGGATCCAGGACACTATCGCCCCATAAGTCTGAATAGCTTGGTCTGCAAAGCTATGGCAAGGATCATCATGAACCTCATAAATATAGATATTGGGGACCTACAGACACTGCATCATACACAGTTTGGCTTTGTCAATGGCAGATCCTGCCTCTCAAACCTGTTTGATTTCTTTGAAACAATCACCAAGGCCACTGTCAAGGGGAAGGTGGTCTACACAGCCTACCTGGACCTAGCATAAGCCCTTGATACAATACCCCACTTGTGCATCCTAGGGAAGCTCACCAGTGTACATATTAACCCCTATGTCACTACATATATTGCACAGTGGCTCAAGGGCAGAACACACATGATTAGAATTGCTGGAGCCATGTCAGCCTCAAAACCAGTTACAAGTGGTGTCCCACAAGGCTCAGCCCTGGGATCTGTCTTGTTCAGTATATATTTATCAGAGGTACAGGCCAACATGGAAGGACTGTGGCTGAGCAAGTCGCAGATGACTGCAAACTGGACGCCATAATCAACTCTCCAGCCAACACACGCATCCTCCAAAAGGGCCTCTTAGAAACAGACAACTTGTGCCACAGCCATGGCCTCAAGCTGAATGCCAAAAAGTGTATAGTCATCCCCTTTAGCAAAAACAAAGTGACCACAAAGTACCACATATGTGTTAATCCATTAAGTACAGAAGAAGGAATTATGGACCTTGGGGCACACAAGTTGATACCATTCTCTCATTTGACAACCACATGGCCAAAGTGGTTAGAAAAACAGTTTATATAGGCCACCTCATCATGGAGGGATTCACATGTAGATCAGGGGGGAACATTGTACCTCTTTACTCATCCCTCATCATGCCCATGATTGACTACAATACCCCTGTCGGCATGCACCTTACCAGACACCTGCAGTAACTGGAAAGACCACAAAAGTACCTCAACAAGAGGATCAAAGGGCTCAAACATATGCCACATACTCACTGGTTAAAGAAACAGCAGCTCTACTCAGTGGCATACTGCCTCTTCATAGGCAATCTGTGCCTGACATATAAAGCCATGTCAAACCCTGACGTAATGGTCATGCTGCACCTCAGAATATCCAAATCCCATCAAGCTACACGCTGGACAGACTTGAACCTCAGGAGTGATATACATAGGACATGCTGGAGGGACACATTCATAACTCAGAGGCTCCCTTCACTCTGGAATAGTATCCCAATACAGGTTAGGCAGAGTCACTCAGTGACTGTCTTCAAGAGGAATATTAATGACTGGATGGGACATTGTAGGTTTACCCTGGGTATCACTTATGTGTCACTGTTAGACAGAGGCACAGTATACTAACCTTGGAAAAGGGCATAGCAAGATAGATTTACAATGCATGGTGAAAGCCACACACATTCTGGCTAGGTTTATAAATGCCCTAGGGAAGATAGCCTAGTATGAACCTATGAACCTATGTATCTTGTTCACCATTGGCCCTATGTGCTGTTAATCACCAATGCAATCTCAATACTATGGTAGCATGTGCAAAGGTCAGTTGTCAGTCACCTCTATGGTACAGTTGTGGAATATGTGAGTCATGTAGTAATGTCGCAGCTGCCACATGTACACAGTCAACCCTATCCCCTACCCATGGATGTACAACACATGTATGAGATGGAAACACATAGCCAAACTGTGGACTAAGCACTCTGAACCCAGTACTGGCATAACCTGTCAGGTGGCATGAAATACTGCAGTGACTGCAATACCAGTCTGATGTAGACCTACACTGACAGCAATACAAGCACGGGAACACACCGGGCCATTCGTGGAGCCTAAGAATGGCATCCTGCCTGAGTGGCAGACACCTCTGCAGCTGGCACACAGGCATACGTTAGGCCTGAACACAGCACGCATAACATATAGCACACAAATCCTGTGTGCCAAACAAGCACAATCTGTACAGCTATACAACACTCCTGCTGCAGTTGTGTTAGGTACTTTTATTGTCCGGTACAGTGAGGTCATGCTCACCAGGCTGGACAAGGTGAAGGTCAAAGTGATATGCTCATGGGTCACTATGGTCCACCACATAACACAAGCATACAGGTCAGTCAGATGCATGGACACATATGACTCAGTCATTGTCCATGCCACTACAGCTGATGTGTGATGTCCCTCACTGGAATACATGATAGGGAACATGGAAGGGCTCACTGAGCAAGTGGCACAGGCTGGTAGAACCCTGACCTTGGTTGGCATCATACCCTCACCAGGAATGCTGACATATTACTGAATGCTAATGAATTACTGTAGCTACAACACCCTAGCTGAAAGGTTCTTAGCATGCAGTCACTGCATTGCTATGGAACAACTTCTTACCACTCCCACAACAGGTGAAAACATGCAGCACCTGTTCATCAACAACATGTAGACTATATGCCCCAGACCAGGTGTGTATCCCTCACTACTAGGTTGATAGCATCTACATCTCACACTGTATATACACATCCCAAATGCAGCACCTGCACAGAAGACCACAGTCATAATGTTACCCAGTGCAAATACCATGTATTCACATGTGGCAGGCATCACACATGGTAACTATTGAAGGTCACAGGTACATCTGTGTATTTGGCACACACATACATCATGTGTGCATTGCCATAACTGGTTTAATTGATGTCATGCATTATTGTGAGAAACAAACCGCACAAATAGGCATTCTGTGTGAGCAAAACACACGTGACATGTCTGGAATCAAAAGCCATATATAATTGTGCTATTGTTTAGAAAGGGGAATGTGCATCCTGTAGTGTGTTCTCCCAGTTGCCAAAAGGGATGTTTCTTTCATACAAACTTGCAGGATTCAAACCCCTTCCTAACTATGTTATGACACTAGAGACAGATGCATTAGCAGAGCGCACTATTTGTATTACTGGGAGATTTCTTTTCTCCTGATATACTTATAGGGTGCTGATATCATCGGTGTTTAGAAAGGGGAATGGGCATCCTGTGGTGTGTTTTCACAGTTGCTGAAAGGGATGTTTTTTTTATACAAACTTACACACACACTAACCCCCCTTCACACACATTTGCCACTTGCTGGATTCAAACTCCTACCTAACTAAGTTATGACACTAAAAACGGATGCATGAGCAGAGCACGCTATTTGGATTACTGGAAGATTTCCTTTCTCCTGATATACTTATAGGGTGCTGACATCATCAGTGTTTAGAAAGGGGAATGGGCATCCTGTGGTGTGTTTTCACAGTTGCCAAAAGGAATGTTCCTTTCATACACACTTACCCCCCTTCACACACACTTGCCGGATTCAAACTCCTACCTAACTAAGTTATGACACTAGAGACGGACACATTAGCAGAGCGTGCTATTTGGATTACTGGGAGATTTCCTTTCTCCTGATATACTTATAGGGTGCTCACATCATCAGTGTTTCGAAAGGGGAATGAGCATCATGTGGTAAGTTTTCCCAGTTGGTAAAAGGAACATTTCCCTCACACAGACTTGCACACAGACCAACCACAATCACCCCCACACACACACACTCTGGATAAGCTGTCATTCCCTAGGGCAAACAGCCTAGTGTTGGCCTCTACACCCATATGTTTAACTGTCAGATGCACATTATTTGGTGCTGATAGCAGTGTTTGCAGGTCTTTATTGCCATAACATTTCCTGTTTGTATGAACAACTTGTGTATCTGTGGAAGATGTTTGCATATGGGGGAAATCCACTATATCACGTATGTCTCTGTAGTCATTTAAGTGTGAGCACTGTTCAGATTGCTATAATGTTGTTGGTTACTGGAATAACACGTACATATACCAGATATATGTGGCAAAATGCTAATCTGATATTTGGACTAAGTGTGTGAGCATGCCCAGTTCAGCCTTCCCATGGCATGTTGTGTAAAAGATGTCTCATTTATCAAAGTGTGTGAGCATGCCCAGTGTGAGCTTTCCATATGTTGAACTCTGCAGCCCATCACATTTGTGGATGAGTGTGAACTTCAACAAATATCTCCTGTTTATGCTTGTGTGTTCTGTGTCATGTTGTGTAGTTACTGTACAAATGCTTTTTGTGTGAACACAACAGGGATTATACTGTGCCTGCAGGGTTTGCATGGGATACTTTGCATACAGTTGTCAACATCCGTTCATACTGACCTAACACGGTAGTACTGTATAGTGTAGTGGTTCAGTACTTTCACTGTGGTGGACAGTATCCTGGGTTTTAGTCCTATCACTGCTTTACATTTCCATAGTGAGCACAACAGCCTGGTTAGGGTCCAGTTGTGCACATCTGACCATGTTGCATTATGTTCAGATATTAACTACTTACAACAGCCTTGTCCAACATCAGTAGTGTATTCCACAACATAGGTGTACATTGGCAAACACTACCGATGTGCCCTAGGCCATTTCTAATGCTAGTCAGAGAGTGTGTTTGTCCTTCAACACATTGTAAGTGTAGTTTTCCATGACATATGTCATGTTTAGCATACTGTGCCTCTGTCTACCCGTGACATAACAGTGATACCCAGGGTAGACCTACCATCTCCTATCCACTCATTAAGATTCCTGTTGAGGAGAATCAACGAGTGACTCTATGGATAACCTGTACTGGTAGTTTACTCATGCGTGGGGGTGGCTTCTGTGTTATGGATAATGCAGTACAGCTTGTTCTATGTATGTCAGTGCTGGGGTTCAGGTCCCTCATGTGCATAACTCACTGCCATTCAGATTGTACAAGGTGCAGCATGTTCCTTGATTCCAGCTTGGACATGGCTTTCTACATCAGGCACAGCTTGCGTCTGGGTGGCCAGCATGGCAGTGTGTGGAGTTGCACTCTAGTTTAATCAGGCAACACATTACATCTGTTCAAGCTCTGTGATACTCCTGGTGGGGTACTGTTGTGGACTTTACAGTTGATGGAGGTGTCTGCTGATGTACACCCCACAGGGGCTGTTGTAGTCAATTGTAACGCTGATGAAGGATAACTGCAGAACCACAATGATCTCCCCTTATCTAGATGTCATAACCTTCATGATTAGGTTGGTATATGGATTGTTTCTGTTAACACTACAGCCACATGTTTGTCCAATGCAGGATATCTATCACCTTGTGTACCCAGGTCTATCATTACATGTTAAGTATGTCATGGGTTAACACCTATGTGGTAATTGGTGGTCACTTACTGTATATCCACAGAGGTTGACTATACAGTTTTCTCCATTTAACTTGCTGACATGGCTATGGCACCAGTTGTCTGTTTTTATGTGGCCCTTTTGTGCGATGCTTGTGTCAGCTGGAGTGTCAAATATGTTGGGCAGTTTGTAGTCCTCTGCAAACATGTTCAGGCACAGTCCTTACATGTTGGTCTGTACCTATGGGGCATATATACTAGACGGGGAAGGTCCCAGGACCAAGCTTTGTGGGATACCTGTTATATGTGGTTTGTAGTCTGACATGGCTGCAGCATGTCTGACCATGTCAGTTCTGTTGTTGGTCTGGTTTGCAACCCCTCTAGTGACATAGGGGTGTATATATAAGCTGGTGAGCATATCTATATTGAACACGTAGGGTATTGTATGGAAAGCTTTGCAAGGTCCAGCTATACTATGTGGACCACATTGCCCTCATCAGTGACCTCAATTACCGTTTCAACTGAGTCACACATGTTTAGGGGCAGGGTCTGCACTTAATAAACCCACACTGGGTAGGGTCAGGTGTCAATAGATCCCCAATATCTTTATGTCTGTGGTACATGCTGATCCTTTCCATAGCTGTGCAGACCAAGCTTCTCAGGATTCTGTGGTGGTTGTTTTTGGTATCCATTCAGGCGACACCTTTCTTGAGAACGACCACTGTTGTTGTACACTGCTCTTTGGGTAAATATCCTGTGGTAAGGCTGACATAATGTCAGGGAGGCAGCAGTCTGCTGGGAAAGATATTTTGCATTACGGGGGGGGGGGGGGGTTGCACTGCACCTGTCAGATTGTATGTTGCCAATACGTGTGTGTGTTTGGTATGTTGTTTGTAATATTTGTGTGATCCAGAGCATATCTGGGAATTCACAACACGCTTCCTACCATCAGTTGCAGCAGCCTTGGGATTATCCTTAGTGTCCTGTACAATTTGTATCATAATAGGTTCATAGGTTTATACTAGGCTATCCACCTTAGGGCATTTGTAAACCTAGCCACAGTGTGTGTGGCTTTTGCCACCCCTTGCTATGTGAATATTATGGCCATTTATGATTTACCTAGCTGTGCCTCTGTCTGGACATGACACAGTAAAGACCCCCAGTGTACATCTACAATCTACAATCATCCATCCATTTTGGCAACGTCCTGTTGAAGAGTGTCAGTGAGGGGCTCTGCCTAACATGTAGTGGTATTCTGTTCCAGGGTGTGGAGAGCCTCAGGGTTAGGTATCTGTCCCTCCAGCACATCCTATTTGATTATGTGTTGAGGTTGACATCTCTGACTCACACAGCTGCGATGGCTTTGAGTTTTCTGGGGTGGAGCATGTCCATTACTTCTGTGTTGGACATGGACTTGTACAACAGACATACAATGCCTCTGTGTAGGCAGTATGTGACTGCATTCAGCTGTGGTGTCTACAGCCAGGCAGCATATGACATATATTTGAGACCCTTTCTAACTCTTGGTGAGGCACCTTTGAGGTCTTTCTAACTGCTGCAGGTGCCAGGTAATGTACATCCCAAATGAGGCATTGTACTACATTATGGGTCTGATAAGGGAACAGTATAGGGGCACAATGACCTTTGTTGACGTAGATGTGAATCCTTTCATGATACAGTGTCCAATATAGACAGTCTTCCTAGCCAAATTGGAAATGTGACTGTCACATAACAAGTTACTGTCCACTTGTGTCACTAGGTCCCTGATTACTCCTTCCATACATAATGGTTTACTACCTATGTGGTAATTTGTGTGTACCTTGTTTTGTATTTGGTGGTACATTCATACTGTCCACTGTCTTCAGGTCAGCGGGGTGGGGTTCCGGTGTGTGAGAGTGTGGTCTGTAGCATGCTACAGACTGTACAGCAGTCTTGCCTACGGTTAGTTGCACATGGGTGGACTGCAATGACGTAAGCATTGTCAGTTAACTGGACATATAGGTGTCTGTGCTGAATATGGATACTCACCCTCCTTTTATGTTTTGTTCCAGGTTTTGTGGCCATAACACATGATAAGTGGTATTGCTTGGTAGTGCTGGTGTGCTGTCATGAGGCTTGCAGCAGGTTTCTATCACTGGACAGACATCGATGTTCTCCATACTGGGGAGGGCCTCAGGAGCATGCATATTGAGGTTTACATGTCTGGCATTGATCAGCATTACCCTTCTGTTTCTTTCCAGTTTTGTTTTCTATGGTGATGGGTTAGTCTTTACAGCCTTGCCTACAAAAGGATCTCTGTAGGTTGCAAAAGCCTTAGGCAATATCCAGACACCCTGGGTAACAGATGCAAGCCATCCATGTCTCACTATGGAGTCACCTATTACAACTGTATCAGGCATGTTGTTTCTCCTTCTGTCCTGTGACTGTTTGGCACACCAGCTTTGTGTACTATGTGTTACATGTGCTATGTCTGGAGGTTGCTTTATTGGGTGTCTGCTTTGGAAGCTTGTGTTGGTGTTGTGTGTTTGTAATTAGGGCCTCTGGGAATGTTTTTGTGTTTATGTGTTTGGTTTACAGTCGTTGTAGGTCTATGTGGGACTGGGTTTGTGGTGTATGTGGATACCTTGTCCTCCTGACTAGTTTTGACAGTACTGATTTGGGGGTGCTCAGGCTCCGGTTTGGCTACCTGGTTGCGTCTATCACATATATTTGTATTTATTGGGGTGAGTTGTTGTTGTGTGTGTACTTGGGACAGGTGTCACATTGCCTCTGGATTCACAGATTCTACTTGTTTTGCCTGGCTTAGTGGATTGTATGTGTGGACACATTTTATTGCCATACTAGTGATCACTGATTACTTCACTTTTTATGTTTGATCTATCATGTGGTAGCTTCCTCATTCTCTTCAATGGTTTAGTAATTGCTGGAGTCCAGCATGCCAGATACCTGGGTGTATGGCATTGTGTCTTGTTGTTATTTGTGATTGCAGACTCCAAGCACTCTTGGCTGTGTTCATGGTATGCCTGTATAACATGTTCTGCAGTGTGTCCCATATTCTGGAATTGCACAGGGCCTTTCAGGGATTCTGCATTGGTTTGTAGGGGTGCAAGCTATGCTTTATACATGTGTTTCACTGTGGTATTCTGGCCAGGGACTGGGGTCGGGATGTTTAACTACAGTGTGATTACTCTACGGTCTGGTCTTACCAGTGAGGGATACACTTCTCATCTTGACATCCAGTACACATATTTCTGATTATCACATCCAGTATGCTTACCCCTCTTGTGGAAGTGTTAAATTTTGCATGTCCATTTTGTTTGATGGATTCTGGGAAATTGTCTACAAATGTGTCGGTGCTAGTATAATACAAAGAGTATAGTGACAAACGTCTCAAAAGCTGACTTCACACTTCTTCAGACTGAGATGGTATCCTTTAAGCCCACTGGGCCAGTGGAAACCACAACACACAATGGTGACTCCTTCAGAGACGCTTTCTACGGACATCTCCAAGAAAGCATGGACCATGCAATCACATATAAAACCAAGACCCTCTCCACCAAGGGAAAGTGGCCTGTCTGGTGGACCCCAGCCATAAACAAACTGTATAACAACTGAAGGATACTAATGCAAGACAGAAGCTAAATCTCCTAAAGGTAAGGTAGCTGTGAGCAGCACTAGTAAAAAGTTACATTCTCTCATAAAGACATCCGAGGTCAACTTTGAGACAAAAATCACCAAAGACAATAAAGATAACCACAATGCCTTCTTCAGTTATGTCAGAAACCTGGGTGGGAACCCTCAGATATGCTCAGAGTTGGTACACAACAACATAAATTTCAGTGACCTGACAGATATTGGCAACATTCTGGCAGACAGGTTCAGTGCAATTTTCCCACTCCCTCACCCCCAAAAGAAGATAGTTATCACAGCTGAATGTAACCTCACTGTCATCTCAGATGTCCATGTGAGAGCCGCACTCAGCAAAGACATAAAACACAGCATCAATGGGACCTCATGGTATCCCCAGTTGCGTGCTACGTGAACTCCAGAAGGAGCTAAACCCGTATATACAAATGCTATTTAACCTTAGCCTTGCTACAGGATATGTACCTGAACACTGGCGTACAGCAACAGTGGTCCCACTCCACAAAGGAGATGCCTCCACAGACCCTGGGAACTACCATTACACAAGCTTAACCAGCCTTGTCTGCAAAGCTATGGAAAGAGTCATTATGGAGCTCTTAAACAGAGACATTGGTGACCTACAGACCCTTGATCCCACCCAGTTCAGCTTTGTACAGGGCAGATCCTGCCTTTTGCACCTAGTTGACTATTTTGAAACTGTCAGTAGGGCCATTGATGAGGGCTAAGCGGTCCACACAGCCTACCTGCACTTGGCTAAGGCCTTTGACACAATACCCCACTCAGGCATCATAGACAAGCTCAACAGCTGAAATATAAAACCATATGTCACAGGATAGGTTGCAAAATGGCTAAGAAACAGAACCCATAAAGTCAACATTGCAGGTGCCTTGTCAGATTCAAAGCCAGTCACAAGTGGTGTCACACAAGGATCTGTCCTGGGACCCCTCTTATTTGGCATTTACTTTTCAGATGAGAAAGCAAACATAGGAGGGTTGTGGCTGACAAAGTTTGCAGATGACTGCAACCTAGGCACCATAGTGAATACATCAGCCAGCACACACATCCTACAGAATGCCCTCACAAAAACAGATAGCTGGTGCCGGAATCATGGCCTGAAACTGAATGCAACTGATGTGTAGTCATCCCCTTTTGGAGGAACAAAGTACCCACAAATTAACACATAGACAGCAACCCACTGAGCACAGAAAACAAATCAGACACCTGGGGACCCATGTAGTTAGTGACCTCTCGTTTGACACCCATGTTGCCAAAGTGGTTAGAAAGACTTTCTATCTTGCCCACCTTATCATGAAGGGTTTTCCATCCAGATCAAAGGAGGTCCTTGTACCCCTATACTTCTCCCTTATCAGGCCCATGATTGAATACAAAGCCCCATTTGGTATGTACCTCACCCAGCACTTGCAACAGCTGGAGAAACCCCAAATGTACCTTACCAAGAGGATCAAGGGTCTACAACACATGTCATATGCTTCCAGACTAAAGAAAATCCAGCTTTATTCAGTAGCATACCGCCTACTTACAGGTGACCTATGCCTGACATACAAGACCATGTCCAATCAGGATTTGGTGGACATGCTCCACTGCAAGCAATCCAAATCCACCAGAACCATGAGAGCTAAAGATTTGAACCACAGCACATACATGTATAGGACATGCTGGAGGGACAGTCATAACTCAGAGGCTTCTCGCACACTAGCACAGAATCCCAGTTCATGTTAGACAGAGTCCCTCACTGACTCTCTTCAAGAGAAATCTGGACAAGTGGATGTGAGATCGTAGGTTTACCTCAGGGGTCCTCCCTGTGTCACTACTAGACAGAGGGACAGTCAACTTATTTGATTAAGTAAGGGGGTCATAATGTGTCACTACTAAGTCAGAGGCACAATATTCGGAATCTATTCTGTACACTTATTACCACTATAAGGGGTGGCAATAGCCACATCTCTTTGGCTAGGCTTATAAATGCACTAGGGCAGATAGCCTAGTAGTAAACTATGAAACTATGAAACTATGGTGTATGTGTAGGTATTTTCAGTCAAGCAATATAATGTGGTTTGGGGGGCTTGATATCTTCATGTATTCCAACATAGGCCTGGTGCAGTTCCTGCTATTAGGACAGTGGTCTGCAGCAAGCTATATAGTAGTAGGCAGTTTTAGCCATTGGTATTTGACCATGGCTAATCCATGCTGCTTCTTGTTGTGGTACCAACATGGGGGTGTGGTTATCCATGACATTTATTGCTAGTCACCCTCGTTTTGTAGCTTGTCCCATGTTTTGCAGCTGTACATCACTGTACGAGGTGTGACCTGGTAGTGTTAGGGTGCTGATGTGGGCTTTGACCCGGTTTTCTATTACAACACTGATATCTACATTCTCTATACTGTGTGCATTTACACTGCACGCATCTTGCTGTTTATACTTCTGGCATTGGGTAGCATTACATCTAGGTTCCTATCCCTTGTGGTACCTATGAAGGTGGGTTTTTGTTTTTGTGGTTCATGATTGGTGAGGGTGGATGTTAGTCAGAGTCCTCAGGTGTGCATATGGTACATGGTGTTACATTACTTAACACATGGCATTCATGCCTCAGGTGGTGCTGCAGGGCTGCCTCTGTTGGATGCACATACTACACTCTCTGTACATGTTTGGAAGCAGGTTGTGTCATGTTAGGTGTCCCTGTTACTATATGAGTGAGTCGGAGGGGGTATCAGTCCCAGTGTTCCTACTGAGCCAGTGTATGTGCTATGCGTTGCCTCTTTGCCAAGGCCAGGGCATACTGGGCACGCCTCCTTCTGCCTACTGGGGCAAGGTCAGGTTGTTCCTCCTCCGAGTCACCCTCTGCCTGTGGTGGCCTTGGCAATGGTGGGGGTATGTTTGGCTCAGCCCTATGCTGGTCCTGCTGCAGCTGTTTCCACAGGATCATATTATGTAGCATAGCACATATCATGATCATTTGGGTACATGTAGTTGATGTGTACTGCAAGGCTCCACCAGATGTGTCCAGACACTGGAACCATGACTTGAGCAGCCCAAACACATGCTCTATGACATTACATGTTTGTGCGTGTGCCTCATTATGGCGTTCCTGTTCAGGTGTGTGTGCATTTCTGATGGGTGTCATCAGCCACGGCTCAAGTGCATAACCTGCATCCCCCACTAGGTGTCCGTGTGGGAAGTCCCCACTGGCAAATGATTGGTACAGCTGCGTCAGATGCCAGATGTGGGAATCATGGTAGCTCCCAGGGCAGCCAGCACACACGTTCATTATTATTCCCTGGGCATCACACACGACCTGGCAGTTGATGGAGGGGAATCCCTTGCGGTTAATATAGGCTCTACCCCACTCACCGGCTGGTGCTTTGATGCGTATGTGTGTGCAGTCTTTTGCACCCAGTACCTCAGGGTATCCCGCTATTTGCTGGAAGAGATGCATATTGCTGGCCAATACCTCACGGGCATTGGGGAAATATAAATGATCACCGACATGTGCTGACATGGCATCCAGGAACTGGTGCAGTACCCTGGAGGCTGATGCCTGTGATATCCCCGTCATATCACCAGTTGGTCTCTGGAAGGTACCTGTTGCTAGTATTCTTAGGCCAACACATACCTTGGTTTCCACTGGGATGGGTTCCCCTCTGTTGGTTCTGTGTGTGAGACGTGGCCTGCACAGCTCAACAATTTGCTGCAGAAGGTCTCTGTCCACTCTATAGCGCTCTACTATCTCCAGCTCATGTAACCCATGGTAGGTGACCCTGGGCCTGTATACTCTTCTCCTTCTCCTCACTCTGGGTTGTCTGTCAGCATCTGCATTGTCACCACCCTCAGCAATTCATCTATGCCTGATTATAACAGCTATGGCAGCCCCTAGCATTTCTGCTCTGAGTTCAGCTTTTTCAGTTTTCAATTCTGATAGCTTACTCCTTTCTTGCAGTATCTCTTGAGAGAAACACCCTGCACTGCTGTTTGCAGTGTTTTAAGTGCTGGGTTGGGCTTCTAGTCTGCCTGTGTAATTGCCTGCTTCTAATTGTTATCACCAATTAACTCCAGCAGTATCCTCTGGCAGCTTGCTTGTAATCTGGTTGTTTCCTTTTTCCTCTCTGTTTCCTCAAGGGGAGCAATGTGCACACCAGCATAAGCACGCTCACAGTGACTTAAACGCGCGCACACATCCTTACATGGTTTGAACTGGGCTGATTCATGGTAAAACGCGTGCACATTGCCTTACACATGTGCACGCCCACGCAAACCATTGTAAAAGGTTTGCAACATGCTCCCACATGTTGAGCCTGCCTTACACGCGCGCACACGCGCGCATGCACGTATATCAAGAAAGTTTGAGTGTAGGGATAGTGTGCACCCTCTATTTCTTGACTTTCCTAGCGTTCTGTTGGGACACACCTCTCTCCCTGATGTCTGTCTGTCATCTGTCACGTTTCACTGCCCTCCAATGTGATACATTTATTTCTATCAATCCCCCCCGTGATGTCACCTACCTCTTACTCTATTCCTCCCCCTTCTATAACTCTTACACTACTCGGAAAGTGCTCATTACCTATGTGGCAGTGTGATTCAGTATTGAAACCCTCATTTACATAGGATTGCCTAGTAATGTTTAGTTACATCTTTTACACTGAGCTTCCCCCCCTTGGCAACCACTACACGGTGGCCATATTGTTTTTGGTCTGCTAGTCCCTGCATTGTCATTCCATGTAATACATAAAACCCACAATTGTGAGCTTATAAGCTTCGGTTTTTACTTTTGAGCAGCACACCCCGTTTGCGCAGCTGTGCACTGCAGTTAAACATAAAAATCCCCCGAAAAAAAAAAAAAGTTATTTTAAATAATTTTGCATCACTTTTTAATGCCAATGGCCAAATATGTGGCCATTGGCATGCTAGATAACACATATGCACCCTTTATTTGGAGCTGACATAGCTCCATTGTCAATTTTGCAGAAATGTACTCAGTTGTCAGCTGAGTACATTTCTGCAGCTAAAACGTCCGTTACACGGACTGGTTTGGGCTTCCTGGATCGCTCAAATACCTCATTTGCATATCTTTGAGCTGCAAATGAGGTATTGAGCATTTCCACGCCCAGTCCATGTAAGAGACGTTTTAGCTGTCTCTTACACAGAGGTTTGGGCTGTTCCTGGATCGGGAGGCTTACACGGAGGCTTACACTACTCTTAAACTCCGTGTAAGCCTTCGTGAATCTGGCCCCATGTCTTATCAATTTTGTAAACTTTTCATTCAAAAGGTTACTGAGACAGCGGACAGTAGCCACTCAGACCACATCACCTATCTGCTTCTAGCCAAGGCTTGATGACTGGATGTGTATCCCCAACAATGTCCTCCCTGCTGGCATTATAAACAAGACAGAAGAATTAAATGAAGACCCTTATGTTTTAAAATGGCTTGCAAGTTCACTGAAGAATTGAACTCAGATATTTAAAGAGGCAGGTGCACTTCAGAAATAAAATAAAAAGTATCCAGAGGAGTTTTTTGGATTTCCATGCCCAAACCCTTACCTATGGCTAACCAAATTCACTGATGACTGCTAACTGGGTTCCATTATCATTTCCCTGACTGACACAGAAGTGATTCAGCAAGATCCAGTCATAACAAAAAAGTAATGCGTAGAGAAAGTGCTCATATTAGATTAAACAAAAAAGTGTATTAGTGTCACCTTTAGGAAACACCCTTCATCTCTAACTTACAGTATAGCCAATCTCCCACTCTGTACGGACACAGTTGTCAGGAATCAAGGAATGTATAGGTCTACATTTCCCTCATCATTGCCCTCCCATGGTGCAACAATAGTTAGGAAATGTTATGTAGCACAACTGATTCTGAAAGATATATCATATAGGTCAAAAAATGTTATTGCTTTTATGTACTCTACTAATTAGACCAAGTATTGAGTATGATGCCCTTTAGAGCAGATACCTAGCCTGACATATCATGCAGCTACAAAGGATCCAAAGGTTTTTCACTGTTGGCCTAAAAAAACATTTGTACCAGCTCAGAGTAGAAACCCTATCCCCATATTTCTCTTACTGAGTTCTTCATGGAGATCTGTGTCTGGCATTTTGTGCCATCAGAGTCCACCCTAATGGATATTTTATAACTTTATAGGATGTTCGGCTACACAAACATATGAAACAAGGATTTGAACCTTCACCAGCACATAAAGAAAACTTGCTGATTCATTACCCAGGCATTGCTCCATCTTTCAACAAGCTGCCCTTGGATGTTAAGTAGAGTGGCACCTTTGCCTCCTTCAAGATTAGCCTTGATGACTGGATGAGTACCCTCAAGTTCATCTGAGGTCTGACATGTTATTCCATCCTGGAAGTAGGAGGTGCATCTTGAGGGTGGTATTTGGCCAGATGCTCATAGTCTTCAAATTCACTTGCTTTGTAGTTCCTATGACCCTATGTGCATTTTACTTCCTGATTCACTGCATCAATCAACTACTCACACCTCCTTAAGCAGTAATTTGCTTTACCAGAATGATGTTCTTTGGACTAAACAAAAGGCTATAGTGGCAAACTTCCTCAGGCATTAGTTTGGTAGCTTAGCAATGGGCTAAGCCTCTACCCCCACTGAAGGGCATATATTTGACATATGAACTTGTAAAAAAGGTGACATCTTTTTTGTGAGGTTTTATTCCATCAGTTTCCAGTTATTACTAACATGGGCAGCTGCACACATGCAGAAAGCATGTTGACACTGTCTCATGCAAACTATTTGGTTAAACATACTCTCTGAGCACTATGCTTGATATTCCACTGTCTTCAAACTTTCCTGAAGCTAGAATAGTCATCTAACCGATATTTATAGGTTCATAGGTGTGTACTAAGCTAATGCCCCTGGAGCCTTTACAAGCCTAGGCCATAGGATTACCCTGGCATTGTGCCACCCGACCTTAGTTCCCAGTGCCTCTGTCGAGTCACTGGAGTGATCCCTGGGGTAAATTTTTCTATTTCCCATCCACTCATCAAGATTTCTCTTGAAGAGGGCCAGTGAGGCACTCTGCTTGACATGTATGGGAAGTCTATTCCATAGCATGGGCAGCCTCTGGGTTATGAACCTGTCCCTCCAGCTTGTGCTGTTGATTGTGGTAATGAAGTTGAGGTCTCTGGAGCATGTAGTGTGAAGGGATTGGCATTTCTTTAGATGTAGCATTTCTAACAGAGCTGGGTTAGACATGACTTTGCAAGTCAAGCAGAGATCACCTCTAAGTAGGCAATATGAGACACAGAATAGTTGGAGATTTTTGAGTCTGTCCATATAAGACAAGTGTTTAAGGCCTAGGTTCCTCTTTGTGAGGTACTTTTGCGGCCTCTACAATTGTTGCAGGTGTCTAGTGAGGTACATGCCAAATAGGGCATTGTACTCGATGACTGGCCTAATGAGCGAAGACTAGAGGGAGACAATGACCTCTTTCTTCCTGGATACAAAACCATTAGTAATGAGATGTGCCACATATAAGGACTTTCTGACCACAGTGACAATGTGGTGGTCAAAAGAGAGGTTGCTGTCAACCTGTGTTCCCAGATCTCTTGAAACTCCTTCAGTGTTCAGTGGACTGCCATCGATGTGGTAATTCATGGGAACCAGGTTTTTCCCAAAGGGGATGCTGACACATTTTTTGGCATTGAGCTTAAGGCCATGGTTCTGATACCAGTCGTTGGTCTCAATGAGGCCTTTCTGTAGGATGTCGAAATCACTTGGGGAGTTAATTATGGCACCCAACTTGCAATCAAGAATGTAACTGGCATCCTCTAAAGTACCTCAGTCTTGATGACGCAGTTGAATTTTTTAATACTACCTTCCTGAGCATCCTTAATTACCATGCCCCCATAAGACTTTCCAGAATCAAAGCACAACCCTCCCCATGGCTACAGAAAACCACTAAGTCAGAAATGAAAAACAGGGATAAAGCCTGGGAGCACTGGCGCAAAACCAAAACCCCCTCAACTAGACAGAAATTCCTAGAACTACGCTATAGAGTCAAAAAGCTAATAAAACAGGACAAATTCCAATACTACCAGTCTGCCCTAGACTCCTCCCAACACAGCCCCAAACAATTCTGGTCCTCCATAAACTCCATCCTCCACCCAGGTAAAGTCAGTACCCCTCCTCCTAACATCCCTCACTCCTCAGAAAATATTGCTACCTCATTCAACATACACTTCACACAAACCATACTATCACTAGCTAAACAACACAACTCCCCTCCCCTCCAACCCACACCTTCAACTATTAATCTCCCCACTGCCTTCTCTTTTTCTCCTGTACCTACCTCCAACATAAAAAAACTCTTAATTAAACTTAAGCCCACCAAATTAGCAGCAGACAACCTCCCAAGTGAATACCTACAAATCGCAGCTGATGCTCTGGCCTACCCAGTATACATCTTGATTAACCGATCTCTCTCAAGTGAATACCTACAAATCGCAGCTGATGCTCTGGCCTACCCAGTATACATCTTGATTAACTGATGTCTGTCAGAAAGTTACGTTCCCACACTGTGGAAAGTATCACATATAATTCCCCTCCACAAAGGTGGACCCTCCACAGAACTAACCAATTACCGCCCCATAGCTATTCTCTCTCCACTCTCCAAAATACTAGAGAGATGCATACACTCTCAGGTCTCAGACTACCTCCGTACTAACAACCTCCTTTCCAGTACTCAGCATGGTTTCCGACCAAACAATAGCACCATCACTGCCTTACTCTCCTTTACTAACACTATCCTTCAGCATAAAAATAATGGCTATCTCTTCTCTGCTACTTTCCTAGATCTATCTAAAGCATTTGTCATGGTCCCACACAAACAACTTATCTCTGTCCTCAATAACCTATCCTTCTCACAATAAGTCACCAACTGGTTTCAGAGTTACCTGTCTGACCGTTGTATGGCAGAATGACATATCTCCCCAACTACCTGTCTCCATAGGGGTTCCCCAAGGATCCATCCTTGGACCCTTACTCTTCTCTGTTTTCACCAATAATCTAGCCTCTGCCACCAAACATGTCACACTCATACAATACGCAGATGACTCAACCATCATCTGCTCAGCCCACTCCCTACCCAAACTGCAAAAAGTCACACAGGAAGCCTTTTCCTCTGTTGAAATTTGGTTATCCGATGCCCAATTAATACTTAACCCAAACAAAACTAAACTACTCATCTTCCAACCCACAAAACATACTCAAAACAACTCTCACTTTAACATCACAGCAAAAGACAACACCACTATATACCCAGCTGAACACACCAAATTGCTAGGAGTGGAAATAGACAATAAACTAAAATTTGACATTCACATTTCCATGACCATAAAAAAAGTCCACAAAAAACTAGGAGCATTATACAGAAATAAGCAACTTCTCACCAAAGCAGCAAAGATTTCAATAGCAAATTCCCACCTTATCGCCACCCTACTTTATGCCTCTCCAATATATACCAACCTAAGGCAATGCGATCTAAACAAGCTAGAGACCTGCTACAACAAAATTGCCAAATTCGCCACAGGGGCATCCTACCGTAGTCACCACTGTCTCTCACTTGCTGAACTGGGCTGGCTTGAACTCCCTCACCTCCTTCAATGGTATCAACTCTCACTCGCCCACAAACTAGTAAACCATCCACTAAATGTCCCATCCCTCCAGAATTTACTCCAACCCTACCGCACCACCAGACCACTAAGATCCAGCAACAAAAATCACTTGCAGATCACTAAAGCCAATAACTCTGCTGGTGAAGCACTATTCTCTTGCACCATAACCAAATTATGGAACTCCCTTCCACCCACAATGACCTCCATACCATCATGCACCCACTTCAAAACTTTACTAAAAGCACACCTAAAAACATGCTGACTATGCCCTTGCAACTCCCACTCTTAATATCACCCACCCCATCCAACCACTACCTTTCTTTCCACTCCACTAACTACCTTGATTATAGCAAGCTCAGATGCTCATAAGCCTAGTACTTATTATGCAGCAGGAACTTCTTATTGTAACATTTGTTAATGTCTGTTATGTACTTCACAGATAAAGATTCTAGTTGTCTACTGATGTACTATGTTCTTCATCTGTAAATATGTTGTAAGTAATTGCTATGTAAATTGTTAATCGTTATGTAATCCAATGTAACTACTGTCTGTTTGTTTTAACTGTGGAGCTTTTCTCCCCGGGCCTCCGCTGAAAATGGACCTATGTCCAGTCGGACACTCCCGGTCAACAAATATAAATAAATAAATAAATCAATGCAAACCTTGTCAGCCAGAGTCTCTTCATGTTGGCCTGGACTTCAGAGAATTAGATACCAAACAAGAGAGGACCCAGGACCGAACCCTGTGGGATTCCACTCGTGACTGGTCGGCAGTCTGACTTGGAGTCAGCTACTTTCACTCTGTGGATTCTATCTGTGAGCCAGTTTGCAACCCACCTAGTGATATAGGGGTAGATGCCTAGCTTAGTGAGTTTTTCTATGATTCCTGAGTGGGGAATGGTGTCAAAGGCCTTGGCCAGATTAAGGTAGGCTGCATGAACCACCTTGCCTTCATCCATAGTTCTGGTGACTGGCTCAAAGAAGTTGATCAGGTTGAGCAGGCATGATCTGCCCTTCACAAAACCAAAGTGTGTGGGATCCAGAGTTTGGAGATTCCCTATATCTTTGTTTATTAGGTCCATAATGATGTGTTCCATAGCTTTGCATATCAGGCTCGTCAGGCTAATGGGGTGATAGTTCTCAGGGTCTGTAGTCACTTTTCCTTTGTGGAGAGGGATGACTGTAGCAGTGCGCCATTTGGTAGGGACAAAGCCTGAGGTGAGGCTGTGATTGAACAGGGCACATAGGTGAGGTGCCAGTTCATTCTGTAGTTCATGTAAAACACAGCCAGGGATATTGTCAGGTCCCATAGAAGCTGTATTCTTGACCTTGGACAGTGCTGTTTTAACCTGTGCAGCAGTAATACTGGGTGCCTGGCAATCTACTGGTATTTTGCTTGGTCCTTTGGTGGGGGAGAGAGGGGTAAAGTTGACACTGAATCTGTCGGCCAGTATACTGGCAATATCTGTTGGCTTGGTATAAGAGGTGGTATTGTGCAATAGATCCGAGCAAATCTGGGTATTGCCGTGGAGATTCTTTACATAACTATAGAAGGCTTTGTGGTTGTCTTTACTATCTGCTGCAATTCTGTTTTCATATCTAGCTTTAGAGGATTTGATGAGGGATTTCAACTTTTTGCTGAGGCTGACAGTTTCCTCCTTCTGTTGTAGAGTTTGTTTATGGCAGGGGACCACCAGATTGGCATCCTTTTTTTGGAGGAGAGTGTCTTGGTTCTATTGGGTATGGCAAGATCCATGCATTTGTGTATGTGTTCGTACAGGGCATTATTGCATGATTCGGCAGTCATGCAGCTGTTCTCCAATTGCATGGGTGCTGTGAAGTTAGCCACCTCTGTTTTTAGGAGCCCAAAGTTAGCTTTGGAGAAGTAGATAATTAGGCTAGGATTCAGCATAGACCTTACAGGAAACCAGCTTCAGTTAACAACTTCTTACATGCTGATGGTATGCACCCTCCCCATCTAATTAATTCCTTGCCTTATGGGGAATGCAGGAGAATTTATTATAATACATCTGATGAGACATTAAGAGATGTGTTTTTGGACCAGGTGCATGATAGACTGGTTTTGTGAGGATATTCAGAAGACATACTTACCAAGGCTAGAAATAAAGTTTTGAGGGTTGGAACTAGTATTGGAAAAGCCAGGAAGCATAGCTCAAAAATTGAGGACCAAAAGGATAAGTTATTTTTTGTCACTAGATTTTCTCCTTTCTCTTCTATTTTGGAAGATACAGTGAAACAGGTGTCATGTGCAGTTAGTGAAGATGTGTCTGTATGATCTGTTTTTCCTAAACCTATCACCTTTACTTATGGAATATATAATAATTTAAAGCAACTACTGAATGGGGAAGCATTTAAAGCAAAATTGTTGGGTAGAGTGGGAACATATATTTTTGTGGTAACTGTTCAGTCTGTAGCAGAGTCAAAAATTTGGATAGTTCCATGATTAATGGGAGGAGATATAAAGCTAGAGAGTTTTTCAATTGTAATTCATTTGGTGCAGTTTACATCATTTAATGTGACTGTAGTGACACCTGTTGGTATATTGGGCAAACCAAGAGGAAGGTTAAGGTGCGTTTGTTGGAACATTTTGGGGATATTAGGAGATGTAAACTGGACAGTCTGGTAGCAGTGCATTTCATGTCTAAACACAATGTTCAGCAAATGGTTTGTATTTTAGTGTTTTGGCACAGCCCATTGTCACTAATGGTGGGACGTTTAGAAGGGAACTGAATAAGTTAGAATGCAGAATCATTTAGAATTATCGTACTTTGTACCCAAGAGGCATGAATTTAGACAGCAATATAACTTTATAAATTGTATTAAATGTTAATTTGTCAGAAACATGATGAGTACATATTCTGATGTATTAAATCATATTTAATGACTGTAATGTTCATGTTCATATATTTTATGTAATATTTTATATAATGATTTGTAGGGTACTAATTTTATTCTTCATAAGGTTGCTAAGTAGACACTTTTTGGAGATGCTGTTTTTGTGTTCATTATTTTTTTTTCTAACCTCAAGTGTTTAGTATATTTAATTGTTTAATTGTTTAATTGAAGGAGTGTCACTGGGTGATTTTGAGTACCTGGTGTTTAAATGGATATGGCATTTGTTAGATTAAATTATTCCATGAAGGCAAAAGGCCGACGTACCAGAATAAATTTTCTGTGACCATTGATCCTGTGGTTTTGGTGCGGTTCCTATGTTGTGGCAGTGAAGTTGTGGTGTTTTTCTTTTGAATTTCATTTTTTTGTGTTTTTGGTATAGATTTTGTGTGCAGGTTTATAAAATGCATTACTATGGATAATTGGTTTTCATTTAGCCATTCAGTCATATTCATTGTATTCATTCTTATTATTGTGGGTGTTGCAGTTAATACAGCACTAGAGGCAATAGCTCTTGAGACTTGCCAATCTGTCATACCCGCTGCTTCAGTAGCAGTTGTAGTGAAATTACTATGGACATTACTGCTGTACAGTCTCTATTCAGTCATGTATACTATACCAATTTTCACTGTGACTATTAAGCTTGTGATGTTGACATGCAGGATGTGTGTTTAAAATAAGCAGATATATATTAATATGGCCTATTATTACTATGTCATGTACACCCACTCCAGATGTGTTTTTTTAGTAACCAGGAACTTGTAAGATGTCTTTCAAATGAGGTGAAATGTATTACTATCAGCAGTATTTCTCTCTGCTTCCTGGTAACATATATTTCATAGTTTCTACTAAGCTGCATAAAGGTCAAGAACCATCAAAATGTAAACTCCTAGGTAACAGAGTCAACACTAAAACTAAGCCAAGAATCTAAAGATTTCTTGAATGATTCTAGTGAGTTTCATTTCTTTACATGCAATGCCAGTCTGTTCCATAATCGCACAATACTCCGGGTGATAAATCTTGATCTAAAAGTAGTTTTGGATTTTGCTATTTCAAATGTTTAACTTGCCCCATTAGAAGTTCAACCAGACTGTAACAACTCAAAATTTAACAAAAGACGTGTTTTTTCATCATGAAGTGCATAATACGCTAGGCATAGTTTCCATGTAATCAGCACAAACTGAGACAAAGTTAACTGTAAAAAACTGCAAGAAAATAAATATTTCCCCATCCCAGCTGTTGCCTTTATTTGGTGGGGTATTGCTTCAGACCTGATAAAATACATAGCCATGGGCAAAATTTCCATCAGATAACCAGATCTCTCTTGTTTATGGTGTCACTGCAACAGTGCATGTTGCTATAAAGGGGTCAAGTGGAAAGTCTGGTGTTTGCAGCAAAATAAAATAAAGTATATGGTCAATATTTGTCAGTTTATATTATAGCAAGTTTACTGCTACAGCTTCTGCTGTAGCTATCATGGGCTTAGGGACATAATGCTGTAGCTATCATGGGCTTGGGGATGTGTTGCTGGATGTGTGTCGCTTTGAACTAGCTGAAATACATTTCTATGGGTAAAATGTGTATTTCTGTCTTATTTATGCTACCAATTCCGGTTAATTATGTCTATTGTTTTGCTTGGGTTCTTGCAATATGTGTTGCACTTGAAATTAGTAGAAACATGTTAATATGGGAAATCTTCTCTATTCTGCCCAGTTTTACAATACCCATATCAACTCTTGTCTTTTGTGGGTAGGTGGGGTTACATTTGCTGCCCATGTGTCTGAAACAATCTGAAAGACAGTGCTACTGACAATATCTGTCTCAGCTAGACAGTCTGTCACTTTTACCATACCTACCCTAACAGTGCATATCTTTGTGTTTGGGGACTTGCAGAATGTGTGGTATGGGCAATATTTTTCTCAAGTGTTCAATCACTCATGTTTGCTGTACCCACTCCAAAATAGCCTTTTATAGTGGTGTAGGTTTGACCTTGTTTCCTGCATGTCTAAAACAGTTTTTTATTGAATTTACAGCAGCATTTTTATGTAATAACATTTGCTTATTAACTTACTCAAGAATTATATGGATTGCAGATGAGAGCTGGAAGACGAGATAAGTCATAAAACATGTGTACTAGAAGAATTAGCTTTACACTTTATATCCCAGAGACTATTGATGATTGTTTGTGCAAAGTTAAGGAAAATCTGATCTATTTTTTTCATTTGTCCTTTAATAATATCAAAATGGACTTGGAACAGTATAAGTACACCTTTGTGCAAATACAAGATGTCAGTAAAATTGCAATAAAAGGGAGCGTGCAGCATGCACACATTCAAAGATAAAAAAAAATCTCTCTTCATTTCAGCAGTTATTAATATGAGCAATAATTTCATGGTTACATCTGATGAAGGGAAATGAAGGGAACAACATCAGTCACTGACGTCAGCTAAAGCCGTATAAGACCTCTCACTTGCAACAATGAAAGTACATTGCTGATACCTGGTGTATTTAAGAAGGTACTACAATTTGTATATGTGGCATTCTGCAAAAAAGAACATCTCTGTTGCTTTGTGTACTTTGGCAGTAGGGTCTTATCATGAATCATTAAACCACAATTGCTGACAGGTATAAGAAGCAGGTTGTTGCAATTCAATGAGCTGATTCTATTAGTAATCATAACAATCTGCAGACTAACATCAATATATACAAAATCATATCCTGAATTAGAAAGCAAGGAGTAATCTGCAAGATGATACGATTTATTAAGGATGCATGGTAACTCAGTCAATGGAGGGGGACCACTGAGACAGGGAATAGGGTTGATGTATTCTTCTGTATCACACTGCATATTCAATACCCAGGGGAAAGTCAAACAGCACCCAGACAGTTCTCTCCACTGGGCCTTGTCAGAGGTGTTCATGACAGGCCAGGCAGCAATGTGACTACCAATTGTAAGCTGCCCCAACATCTCCCTGTGTATCACAAAATCACTATCACTGGCAGTTGGTGGGAATAATGACATTTACCAGTTGATAAAGCACCACCAGGGATAGGAGATTTAGCCATCTGGCCATACCCCCCTACAGCCACCAGCAGGCAACCCAGGATGTGTGTTGTGGAAACACATGGGAAGGATGGGCCTGCTGGAGGATTGTAGACCCAGGCCATGCCAGTGGCAGATACTGTACAAAATTAGAAAACAAATGGAATAAAAATAACACACAAAATAATAGTACAAGAAATCATGGCAAGAAAGAAATGTAGGGATGAAAAAAAATATTTGCATAACATAATGCATGAAAGGCATTTAATGTGTCACACAGATGTAATAATGACAACATACAAATATATAAAGCTACAAGTCTAACAACTGCATGCCAATGTATAATGTATAAGTTGCTATGCTATAATGTGCTGTCTCAACAGGGTGGCCACAGGTTGATGTCCTGAAATGTGTGGATGAGCTTATGACACTTGTTTATAGAATTATAATCTAGCTATATAGTGTTGGGACATTATATTGTGTGTGCAGACACCTGCCTTTCCATACCTATCCTGTTGTATAACAAATGCAGGAGTACGGGAATCAAACTGCAAATGTCATAAACAGACAGCCTGAATAGCATAAAACTGCACTATTAATACCTTTACATCAAATCATGCCCACACTTACCTGTCCAAGATGACACACATGCATGCTGCTGTCAGATGACCAATGCAATAATATAACTTCTTCACACAACTTCATGTACACAAAGAAAGTAATATGCAAAACTGTACCTAGAAAGCCTTTCCATCATCCGCTGACATAGAAGACAACTCTCCTGTATGATCTCCAGAGCTATAGAATGATATATATCAGTCAGTAACATGCCTGCAATCCTTATTGCACTATGCAGTATGTATGTGCCTCAGTAAACTGGACAGATACAATACATTTCAGTTGTCTGCACTCAATTATCTTCTTCTCACAAGCTAAAAAGGTCAGGATGGCACCTCCACAATTAATTGTAATGTTGCCAGCTTTGCTTTCTACAGCAGGGAGTGCCACTGGCATCAGACACTGTTCAGGCAAGACTGTGCCAGGTATCAATCTTGTACTGGGAAACCTCAAAGGAGTCCCCAAGCAGGCAGTCCCAGTGGTTCTTTTGGAGTAAATAGAGGAAGATCTTTGATTTTTTGCTGTATCATGAGGGTCCTGTGCAACACATTAAATGTCATGGCCATTCAACAGGTCTTATGCCAGAGAACTATGGCTGCTTTCTTGTGTCATGCCAGTTGTTTTTTTCAGCATGGGTCATGTAACAATGGGCAGGGCATCTTAATGATGTGACCAGTGGTGGGTGTCCATAATGCAGCATAGAAAATGTTGGTCTGTCAGGGTTGTACAAAGGTGTGAAAATGGCATTAAATGTGTGTAGTACAAGCAATATGCCGAACTATGGGATCAGATTTGCTCTTTCACACTTCCATTGGCTACAAAAGTGAGATATGTTACAAGACATCATTTTGGGGTCAATGACTTGTTCATGTATGTTCAGTGTGCTCTATAGGTGATTGTACAAGTGCATGAAACCAATAGTTCCTCTTAGCGTAACTAAGCCCACAAGTGCGACATACAGAAAAAAATGATTTTGTAACATTTATGAGATAGTGCCTCATAATCATAACTACCATGACCAGAGGCTCAAATGAATGCAATAAAAACACTGTTTGCCACCAAGAGGCTCGTCTCACTATGGAAGATTGCAAACAGGTGACCAAATACTTTGCAGTCCCAAGTGACAGAGCTGAGTTTATCAGAAGCTACATTTCTTGCTTGTGAGGTAAGGCTGACCTTTCTATGTCATCACTTAGCTGCTCTGCCTCTAGTAGGTATTTTTTTTTTTTTTTGTAAAACTGCCTAGGCAATGTGGTGCATAAAGTCTAGTGGTATGATAATCACTACAACAGAACTTAGGGAGTTTACACTGTAACTTCCAATGGGCAGAGCCTAAGCCTTTTGACAGAATCAAATTATGTCCTCACATTTCAAACAAATATTCATATCTCTGGAACAATTGGGATAACTTTCTAGCCCAACGGTTCCTGGAGTTCATAAATTCAAATGCCATGGAACAGCTAGTCACTGTTCCCACGAGAGGAGAAAATATACTAGATCTCATTGTCACAAACATGGGGACAAAATGCTCCACACCGGAAGTATATCCCTCATTGGTGAGATCTGATCATAAACTAATCTCATTGGAAATCCACATCCCGCCCCCACCCCAAACAAAAAAGACCATAGTGAAGAACTTCTCTAAAGCAAACTTCACACTACTCAAGACTGGTGTGGTATCCTTCAAGGCCCCTGAGCCAGAGGAAACCACAACCCAAGCTGCGGAAGCCCTTACAAATGCCTTCTATGAACACCTCCAGGACTGCATGGATCAGGCAATCCCAAATAAAACCAAGACTCTTTCCACAAAGGGCAAACGTCCAGTCTGGTGGACCCCAGCCATTAACAAACTTTACAATAAGAGGAGAAAGCTATTACATGATAGAACAAAATCCATAAAAGGGAAGTCACCCTGATCATTATTAGTAAAAAAATACGAGCACTCATAAAATCAACTAAGGCCAATTTTGAGAGAAAAATTGCCATGGATTGAAAGGACAATCATAAGGCCTTTTTCAGCTATGTTAGGAACCTGGGTGGAAACTCCCAGATATGCTCAGAATTAGTCCAAAATGATACGAAAATCACTGAACCCACAGACATTGCCAACATACTGGCAGACAGGTTCAGTGCAAACTTCACCCCTCTCCCCCGCTAAAGGAGAGATAACTATCCCAGCCGAGTGTAGCCTCCCGGACATCTCAAATGTGCAGGTGAAAGCTGCTCTCTCTAAAGCTAAAAACACAGCATCAATGGGACCGGATGGTGTCCCCGGCTGTGTGCTACACGAGCTAAATGAGGAATTAAACCCGCACATAAGGCAGCTGTTTAATCTCAGCCTTACCACAGGATACGTGCCCAAGGAGTGGCGTGACGGCAACTGTGGTCCCACTCCACAAAGGCGCCTCTACGGACCCTGGTAATTACTGCCCCATAAGCTTAACAAGTCTAGTCTGCAAAGCTATGGAGAGGATCATAATGGAGCTCATAAACAAAGATAT
Organism: Protopterus annectens; assembly: GCF_019279795.1. Lineage (NCBI taxonomy): Eukaryota > Metazoa > Chordata > Ceratodontiformes > Protopteridae > Protopterus > Protopterus annectens. The sequence continues at coordinate 1,218,015,475 of NC_056739.1, forward strand.
AGGGGACTTGCAGACATTGGACCCGACCCAGTTTGGCTTTGTCAAGGGAAGATCATGCCTTTTGAACTTGGTTGACTTCTTGAAACAGTCACCAAGGCCATTGATGAGGGAAAGGCAGTCCATACAGCCTACCTTGACCTTGCAAAGGCTTTTGACACAATACCCCACTCGGGTATTGTAGAAAAACTTACCAGCTTAAATGTAAACCCATATGTCACAAGATGGGTTGCAAACTGGCTTAAGGACAAAACCCACAGGGTTAGAGTTGCTGGCGCTGTGTCAGACTCCAAGCCGGTCACAAGTGGTGTCCCACAGGGCTCGGTCCTTGGCCCCCTATTGTTTGGCATCTACTTCTCAGAAGTACAGGCCAACATGGGAGGACTTTGGCTGACAAAGTTTGCAGACGACTGCAAACTGGGCCATAGTGGAAAGTGCATCGGACACGGATATCCTTCAGAAGGGACTCACGGAAACAGATAGCTGGTGCCAGAGCCATGGCCTGAAGTTAAACGCCAAAAATGTATAGTCATACCCTTTGGGAAAAACAAGGTAACCCCAAGCTACCATATAGGTGGCAATCCACTAAGCACAGAAGAGGTTATCAGGGACCTGGGGACCCAGGTTGACAGTGGCCTTTCTTTTGACACTCACATTGCTAAAGTGGTTAGAAAGACCTTCTACATTGCCCACCTGATCATGAAGGGATTCACATCCAGATCTAGTGAGGTCATTGTTCCCTGTACTCTTCACTTATCAGACCAATGATCGACTACAATGCCCCATTCGGGATGTATCTCACCCGACATCTGCAGCAATTGGAGAGACCCCAAAAGTTCCTCACCAAAAGGATAAAGGGACTCCAAAATCTGTCATATGCTGCCAGATTGAAGAAACTCCAGCTCTATTCAGTCGCATACCATCTGCTCAGAGGTGACATGTGCCTGACATACAAGGCCATGTCCAACCCGGAATTAATGGACATGCTCCACCTCAAAAATCCAAATCCACCAAAACCACTAGAGCAAGCGACTTAAACCTTAGCACGGATATAAATAGGACGTGCTGGAGGGATAGATTTATCACTCAGAGACTCCCTATGCTGTGGAATAAAATCCCGGTCCATGTGAGGCAGAGCACCTCGCTGACTCTGTTCAAGAGAAATCTAGACCTGTGGATGGGAGATCGTAGGTTTACCCCGGGAATCATCTCTGTGTCACTGCTGGACAGAGGCACAACAAACTAATGGGCACAGTATTTTTTCATATAAGGGGTGGCGTAAGCCACAAAAATTTGGGCTAGGCTTATAAATGCCTTAGGGCAGATAGCCTAGTATAAACCTATGAACCTATGAACCTAAGTCTAAATGGCAACCCTTTCACCACAAACTATTTTTATAGTGGTAGTATTCTTTAGGTTCTAGGTCTTAAACTGAATTTTACAAGTCACAGTAAACACTGTAACTATTACATTTGTAATATTTTGTAAACAGCTTACAATATCTCAGCAACCACTCAGTTACACACATACTGTCGGCAGCATTTTATTCATCTAGCTGAGAGCTTTCATCTGAGGCTAAAGATTTCTATCTGTGTTACTTGGTTATTGAGATATTTAGAAAAATGTGAACATTTTATCTATATACATTAATATCATAAAAACAACAGTTAATATCTACCTGCACTAGACAGAGGTCAAATATTAATGCAGTTGAGTTTGATATTGTGTAAGCTTTAACATGAAATCTTTTAAAATATTGTATATAGCATGATTTTGGAATTATTGATGCAGATATGAACAAGCAATATTTGACCCCTAGTGGTGTCAGTAGGCGTCACTCAGATGGCTATAGATGTATTCAAGCGTAGTTGTGTCGGGTGTAGCAATTAAAAGGAGGTTACCTATGTAAAATGGCTAGATGTTAATAAGCAATTCACCATTAAAGTTCCAAAGCACAGGTGTTTGCTTTCCAGCACCTTTATTAAATTCACATTTCAACAATGACAATGGCAAAATTATAGTTATAGAAAAAAAAATTGTACACATTTTTGAGTTTTATGTTTTCTTTTTTTAACAATGGCCTTCAGTGCCTTATAGATCCACTTTTCTTCTAAATACTCTAATTTATGGTAAAACATGGTCACTGCCCCTTTTAAGAGTGAAACTAAATTTAAATTTAAAAACTGCTGTAGGTAAGAAAGCCTTCTATAAACTGGGATCTGCTACTTGAAGCCACTTGCCTACAGGCATCAAAAATCTAGAAACTATTAAAAGCTTCAAAGATGCGTTTAAAAGAGCATCTTTTTACTGAATTTACCTGCAACTGCTATCATGACAATGGTTAGGTAATTTACCAAGCCATATCATGACTAATAGAATACATTTAATAAACTTTCCTTAGCCTCTTAATGTGGCATCTTATATGCAAATAGTTCACGTTTATAGGAGTTTGTGCATTATATGTATGACTGCACTGTATTTTATGCATATCTTAGATTATATTTTGTGTGTGTGTGTGTGTGTCTGTGTCTGTATATATATATATATATATATATATATATATATATATATATATATATAAATGTGTATGGGTTCCCTTCAAATTGTTGAACGGCCATAACATCGAACCCCATATGGCTGAGATGAAAACATGGTAACATCAAACCGTCTGCATGGAGATCTCCATCAGGAAAAATTCCCACTCACTTCAATGTAAGTGCAAACTCAGAGTTGATATATTTAAGTAGCAGGGGGTGTGGGGGCATAGCTCCCCTGCTGCAGCAAAATTCAATGTTGGAAAGAATGTTTTTGTCTTTTTGTCTCAGCCATATGCGTGTCGGCATTATGGCTGTTCGACTATCTGAAGTAGACCCAAATATATATATATACATATATATATATATATATATATATATATGTGTATATATATATATATATATATATATATATATATATATATATATAGATATATATGTATATATATATATATATATATATATATATATATATATATATATATATATATATATATATATATATATTTATGTGTATGTATATATATATATATATATATATATATATATATATATATATATATATAAAAAAATATGTTTATATATATATATATATGTGTGTGTGTGTGTGTGTAAATGTATTTTCTCAGTTCACTCTGACAGGATCTTTTAGCATTACCCTATCTGCATTCAGTCTTACTGTGTTCTAAATTTTGCTCTATACTCATTTTGTATATCATATTGTTGATTGACAGTGATGTATTTTCTGCTCTTTGAGCTTGGTTATGGCTGAAAAATGTCAACAGAACAGTTTACTTACTTGTTGACCAAAAACTAAATCTTCTTCTCTTTCGGCTGTTCCCATTAGGGGTCACCACAGCAGATCATCTGTTTCCATTTCTTCCTGACCTCTGCATATTGCTCTGTCACACCAACCACCTGCATGTCCTCTCTCACCATGTCCATAAACCTTATCTTAGGCCTTCCTCTTTTTCTCTTACCTGACAGCTCCATCCTTAGCATCCTTTTCCAAATATACCCATCATCCCTCCTCAGCAAATGTCCAAACCAATGCAATCTCGCCTCTCTGACTTTGTCTCCAAATCGTCCAACCTGTGCTGACCCTCTAATATACTGATTCCCAATTCTGTCCATCCTTGTCACACCAAGTGCAAATCTTAACATCTTTATCTCTGCCACTTCCAGCTCTGACTACTGCCTTTTTGTCAATGCCACCATCTCCAACCCATACAACATAGCTGGTCTCACTACCCTCTTGTAGACCTTTCCTTTCAGTCTTACTGGTACCCGTCTGTCACAAATCACTCCTGACACTCTTCACCCATTCCATCCTGCCTGTACTCTCTTCTTCTCCTCTCTTCCACATTCACCATTACTCTGAACTGTTGATCCCAATTACTTAAACTCATCCATCTTCACCAACTCTACTCCCTGCATCCTCACCATTCCTGTATCCTCCCTCTCATTCACACACATATATTCTGTCTTAGTCCTGCTGACCTTCATTCCTCTCCTCTCTAGAGCATATCTCCACCTCTCCAGGGTCTTCTCCACCTGTTCCCTACTCTCACTACAGATCACAATGTCATCTGAAAACATCATAGTCCACGGGGACTCCTGTCTGATCTCGTCTGTCAACCTGTCCATCACCATTGCAAATAAGAAAGAGATCAGAGCTGATCATTGATGTAATCCCACCTCCACCTTAAATGGATCTGTCACTCCCACTGCAGACTTCACCACTGTCACACTACTCTCGTACATATCCTGTACCACTCTTACATACTTCTCTGCCACTCCTGACTTCCTCATACAATACCACAACTCCTCTCTAGGCACCCTATCATATGCTTTCGCCAAGTCCACAAAGACACAATGCAACTCCTTCTGACCTTCTCTATATTTCTCCATCAACACTCTCAGAGCAAACATCACATCTGTAGTGCTCTTTCCCGGCATGAAACCATACTGCTGATTGCTAATCATCACCTCCCTTCTTAACCTAGCTTCCACTACTCTTTCCCATAACTTCAAGCTGTGACTGATCAGTTTTATGCCTCTATAGTTACTGCAACTCTGCACATCACCCTTATTCTTAAAAATAGGTACCAAAACACTTTTTCTCCACTCCTCAGGCATCCTCTGACTTTCCAAGATTTCATTAAACAATCTGGTTAAGAACTCCACTGCCATTTCTCCTAAGCATCTCCATGCTTCCACTGGTATGTCATCTGGACCAACAGTCTTTCCATTCTTCATCCTCTTCATAGCTATCCTTACTTCCTCCTTGCTAATCTGTTTCACTTCCTGATTCACTATCCCCACATCATCCAACCTTCTCTCTCTCATTCTCTTCATTCATCAGCCCCTCAAAGTACTCTTTCCATCTGCTCAACACATTCTCCTCGATTGTTTGTACTTTTCCCTCACTGTCCTTTATCCCCCTTACCTGCTGCACATCTTTCCCAGCTCGGTCCCTTTGTCTAGCCAGTCAGTACAAGTCCTTTTCTCCCTCTTTAGTGTCCAGCCTTTCATACAACTCTCCATATGCCTTATCCTTAGCCTTCGCCACCTCTCTCTTTGCCATGCTCCTCATCTCCTTATACTCCTGTCTACTTTCTTCATCTGTCTGACAATCCCACTTCTTCTTCACCAGCCTCTTCTTCTGTATACTCTCCTGTACTTCCTCATTCCACCACCAGGTCTCCTTGCCCTCCTTCCTCTGTCCAGATGTCACACCAAGCACCTTTCTAGCTGTCTCCCTTACCATCTCTGCTGTAGTTACCCAGCTATTCAGTAACTCTTCACTGCCCCTCAGTACCTGTTTTAACTCTTCCCTCAATTCCACCTCACAATCACCCTTTTTCAGCTTCCATCATTTGATCCATGGCACTGCTCTCACACTTGTCCTCCTCTTCTTGATCACCAACATCATCCTACAGACCACCATTCTATGCTGCCTAACTACACTTTATCCTTTCACCACTTTACAATCCCCATTCTCCTTCAGACTGGCCCTCCTGCATAGGATATAATCCACCTGTGTGCATCTTCCTCCACTCTTGTATGTCACCCAATGCTCCTTCCTCTTCTTAAAATATATATTCACCACAGCAATGTCCATCCTTTTCTCAAAATCCACTACCATCTGATCTTCTGCATTCCTCTCTTTAACACCATACCTGCCCATCACTTCCTCATCCTCTCTGCTCCCTTCACCAACATGCCCATTGAAATCTGCTCCAATCACCAGTCTCTCACTCTTGGGTACACTCACCACCACTTCATCCAACTCACTCCAAAATGTTTCTTTCTCATCCATCGCATACCCAACTTGAGGAGCATATACACTAACAACATTCATCATTACACCATCAATTTCCAGCTTCATAAACATCACTCTAGCCGACATTCTTTTCAACTCCAAAATGCTCTTGGCATACTGTTCCTTCAGGATAACCCTTACCCCATTTATCCTCCCATTCATACCATGATAGAACAATTTGAACCCTCCTCCTATACACCTGGCCTTACTCCCCTTCCATCTGGTCTCTTGCATACACAATATATCAACCTTCCTTCTCTCCATCATATCAGCTAGCTCTCTCCCTATACCAGTCATACTGCCAACATTCAAAGTTCCTACCCTCACTACTACACTCCTAACTTTCCTCCTCTCTTTCTGCTTTCGGGCATGCCTTCCCCCTCTTCTTCTCCTTTGGCCAAAAGTAGCCCAATTTCCACCAGCACCCTGTTGGCTAACAGTACTGGTGGCAGTCGTTGTTAACCTGGGCCTCGACCGATCTGGTATGGAAATCTGTATTGTTGTCCACATATGTTATTTGGCAGAGGTTTTCACTGGATGCCCTTCCTGACGTAACCCTCCCCATTTATCCGGGCTTGGGACCGGCACGAAGAAATGCACTGGCTTGTGCGTCCCCAGTGGCTGGGTTGTTGAACAAAAACTAAATAAATAAATAAAAATAAACAATTATCATTCAGTCCAGCATTACATAAATTGCTCATATGCTGCTTTCCCTTAAATTTCACTCCTCCTCTTGGATATTATTTTGCATGTAAAGTTCTCACAAATGTCCTTTATTTCTAGATAATCTGCTCCTTCTCTTTTCTAAAGATCCCACCTTCACTACTGTTTTCTCCACTGAAATAGTTAATACAATAATTCAGCTATAGCTGGTTTAGATTTTTATTTACACTTTCTAGTAATTGTTTGGTGGCCAATGGCATTAAACTTAATAAGCCCTTACTATGTCTAGGCAATGAATATCCTACATCCCAATTGAAAAGAATCATATATTTTGGGAGTAATGTTATTATCTACGTGAAAGTTAAATACAAAATTATTTTACAAGTATCAGGTGTGCCTTTTGGTATGCAAGTCTGTGCACAGGTTGTTGTAATGGTTCAGGTACTCCTAGGCATTGTGCAATTTAACTGCAGCCTTATGGTTATTCCTGCATATAAGCTCTATTGGCAGCTTGTGAGAAAAGTTTTTCTTAGGGGTGAGGCCCTTGTATACACCAGCATTATGCATCAGAAATGTACATAAACTTTGTTGGAGATTATATTAAGGCTTTATATATGCAGTTTGACTGCTTATTGTTTGCTACATTATATATTATGTAATATACACACACAAACTGCATAATGTCACTGCTTTGAGCAGCATACCCCTGCAGGACACAAAACACAGAATATGCTTGTATGATTGCTTGCCACACTATGCAGATGAATACTTATCTGTCTAAGACAGAGTGAGGTGTGAGCATTGGGACTGAAAGCAGTCTACCCTTATATGAGTTATGTTAATTTTGTTACCCTGTCTCTGTCTCTATATATATATATATATATATATATATATATATAAAACAAAAAGGGAAAACTAGTTATGCAGAAATCATTTCTCTTGATATCAGTATACAAATTATTTAAATAAACTGTTATGAAAACATCTGTAAGATCCATGTCAAAGATCACTTTGCATTATTAATAATAATATGGAAACAGGATTCAAGCTGGCATTGATTGTTTAAACCATGGTTTATTAAGTAAAAACAAGAGATGAGTATTTTCACCCTTATCAGAGCTTCATAAACTGACAACATGGTGGTAGTGCTGCAGTAGCATTGTCACCTTACAGTAAGATGTTGTCCTGTTCGATTCTCAGCTAGAGCATCTTCTGTGTGGAGACATGCGTGAATGGGCGTACCTTCGTTGAAGGTTGTGCGTCAGAGCCGGCAACTCGGTACGTAAAAATCTACTGCCAATCATTAGCGGACCGGAGTTCCATTGTGGCGACCCCTAACCGGGAAAAGCCGAAAGACACAACAACAATCAGAGCTTCATAAACTAACAGTAGCCATCTATACATAGAACCCTATGCAGTCAAAGGCATGTCATAATGCAAGATCATTCATCACACAGATGATATCTGCCAGAAGTGTTTTCTCAGAGGGCCTTGCCTGCTGCTGTCAGCTGCAGGCTGGACAAGCAATGTATACTGGTCACCTTGTCACCTTTGGGGAACATAATATAGCAACACTATATGAGGATTGACTATGGCTATGCATGTGCACAGAGGTCAGTTGAGTGGACATGAAATATACTGACATATGTATCCTCACATAAGCTAGTCTTTCCTCCTATACCATAATGTCTGACAAACAAAAGACATGAAAATGCAAACTCTCATATGCAGAAAATGAAATATTCTTTCAGGCCCTCCATGTTTTATCCAACTCATCCACCATGGATAATCCACAGCATGATGTTAGAAATGATGCTAACTCTGATGGCAGCCAACATTTAACATGGTCAGGGACATGATATCTGTTTTCAAGAAATGTGGAATCCAGATCCTCAACCAAGTCAGTGGACATTACTTATGTGCCTGTGGAACCAAACCCAGAGAGACAACTAAACACTGAGTGGCAGGAAGTTGCAGACAGGTCAAGCCAGAAAGGTCTCACCCTGCAAGTCAATCCTCTATAGTTGCGACCAGCTCCTTTGTGCATGGGGGACATGGACAATCAATATGCTGGTGTCTGTAGACAACATGAGTACCAGCTGTCTCCATGTCCATTACCTAGAGAACGCTGGGGCCCTTCATAGATGCTAGGCAACCACCACCTTGGTCTTTGGCAAAATGGTACATGTTTTAGAAAGTGTATGAGGCATCTTAAGGGACTGCATGTCCTTTATGCATGACTTAATGAATTTGCTTTGTAAGCAGCTTACACTAAAGAGGTCCACCTGTGTTTAAATGACATATGCCAAGTATGTGTCACATAGATGATTCACCTCTGCCTCTGCTATTGAGAGCTGCAATGAGTGTGAGTAGCCTAGGTCAGTCAAATGGACTGCCAAAATCTCCAGCCTCCCATCCAGTTTAAAGGTGAGCAGGGTCAGATGTGGACTTCCACAAGGGCATAACGCTTATACCACAGAAATGCTCAGTAGGGGCCAATGTCCTCATTTATTTAGCATGCCTTCATCTAGACAAGATAATTATTATAATGCCAGGAGAGGGAGCTCCTATGGAAGGGTGTGTGCATCAGATGCATACACATCTCTTATGGGTGCCCTGGACCTGTCTGCAGGACATCACCACAATGTTACATCATCAGCTCAGGCTATGTACCAGCAAGCATATACATACATTTCCAATACCCAGATTTCACTTATATACCAATACATGGTAACCCCCCCCCCCCGCCAAGTTTACTTTAGGGCATACAAATCTTGCACATATAGCGCAAAGCTGATATCAATTATATCATCACTTTGATATTTTCCTATGTATGACATTGAACACTTTGTCCACCCTCCCAACCTGTGCAAATAATGGCAACTGTGCCCTTCCCTGTGATTTCATGCACAGTGTGGCCAGTGTGTGCCTGGATGAGTAGTGCATGGATGATTGTAGGCTTGCATGCATCACTTTTAATCTGACTGACAGTTCTGAGACAACTGCTGCTTCTTTGCCAGTCCCATGGTGCATGCATGCATACTCCCTGCTGCAACTGCCTTCTCAATATTATGTTATGCAACATTGCACAAGTACATGAGCTAGTGTCATACTGCAGGACACCACCAGATACATCTGGACATTGAAACTCAGGCTTCAACAGGCCAAACACAAACACATTTGACAATGTCTCAGGTTTGTGACAGGGCATTGTTGTAATCAGTGTCTGATACAGTCCAAGGATTCCTGATTAGTGTCATCAACCATTGCTCCAGGGCATATCCAGCATCTGCAATAAGATGCCCTGGAGAAAATTACCCCTTGCAAACCACTGATGTAAGCCACATGAAGGAAATGTAGGTACTGCCAGGATGGTCTGCAGACACCTTGTCAATTACACCCTGTGCATTACAGACCACATGACACTTGATACAGTGGTAGCCTTTGCAGTTAACAAACCTTCTTCCTAGATCACTAGGTGTTGATTTTATTTCAATGTAGGTACAGTCGTTGGTTTACCAGTACCTATACAAAACAGGCTATGTCATAAACTTCCTGCATTGTGTGAAAAACATATGCTCCCCCACCTGCAGTAGCATAGCGTTGAAGAACCGCTGGAATATCCTCGAGTCAGATGCCTAGAATATTGAAACCATGTCCTCTATTGATTGTTGAAAGGTCTCTGTAGCTAGTATTCTCAAAACACACACCTTAATATTCACAGGGCTAAGTACTCTATGACTCCAATGAGCCTGCAAAACAGAATGACACATCCTGGGCAGTTCCTGCAGGGTGACTCTGTCCTCACAGTAGTGGCTCATGATTTTAGTGTCATGAAGGACATGAAACGTCAGGTACAGATGGATGATATAATCTTTAATTTAGCAACATGCAACACTATGACAATCATTGAGTAATTGCATACACACATTTCTCAATGCTGTGACTTCCTAAACCTCATTCTGTGATTCACATCTTCTAACTTTACTGTGGTCAGTTGTACCAGAACTAGCAGATGTAGTCAGGAATATATATATTTCTGAATCACTCTGCCATATTAATTACCCGTATATGCATCTACTGAGTCCCTTATTTTAATATTGTTGCTTATTTCCATCTCATTATACTGTCATTAACATAGCCCACTGTTTTTTGAAGATTATTGAGATCGGACATAGATCTGAAATGGGTTTAAAGTCCTTTAGGTCATCTTTAGTTTGTTTAACAGTAATTGCCATGAAGCGAAGGGGGGCTGCATAAGCAGTGAAAGATTATAATTCTGGGTGGTTAGTGCCATCAATGTAAAGTGGAAAGTTAAAGGTAGGAGTGAGAAATTTGAAAACAGCCTGTATAGTAGAGAGGGAAACATCTCAAACTGTTGGCAAATCTGTGCCATGAATGTAATTATCATTACAGCTGTTTTCAGAGTCTAATGTAGCCATGTTTTGTTACTTTAGAAAATAATTTTGGCTGGGCTCTAAATGATTGCAGTCTATGTCTTAGGCTGAGGACTTTTGTACTGTTTGTAGCTACTTTGATAGATTTCCTTTGTTCCAGGAAAGTTAGATTAGGGCTAGAATTTTTCCAAGCTCTCTGTACAAAATCCCTTTGCTTGATTTTCTGCCTAATAGTATCAGTCAGACAATGGCATTTCTGTGCAGTTAAACATCTGTGAACTGTAGATCTTGAATGATGGATAATGTTACAAGGAAGCAGGACAAGGCATTGTGTGGGTCAGTTTCGGAGTAAAGTGGCATTCATTCCGTGGAGGTTCTTTGGGCTGCGTATTTCTTGATCTGTGGAAAGGTTCTGCCAACAATAATTTCAGATAGACTGTCCTGAGTTTTAGAGGATCAGTAGGATATGATGCAGTACATGAAAACACCTGGTAAGTTAATAAAGCACAGGTAAGTATTGTGATGAGCACTGGTCTTAGTGTTATGGAGGTGACTATACATCTGCATTTGGAAATACTGCATTTAGAGTGTTACTGTGACTGGAGTCCTTCTGGGGTTTGTTTAAAATGAAAGAGAGGCATTTTTTAAGAGACAGAATGTGACGAAACTTCAGAATGCTTTAAGGGATGAAACTGGTGTAGCCAGATATTTCAAATAATGTACTGATCATCGTCCACACAGGAAATTAATTGATAGGTGTAGATATACGATAGTGAGTCACATATAATGAATCGACATGTAGAGAGCTATTTTTTGATGTATTGGCCTGTAAGGTGAAGGAAAGAGTGGACAAAGCAATTTATTCTTAAAGCATTCTGTCATAGATTATACGTTGATTTATGCACCATTTAGTGTGGTGCCTACATTTTTTCCAATTGCTGCCTATTTTCCAGCACCAAATTTAAAATAAAAACTTTTGTATAATACTTCTTTCACCTATATGACATCACCAAAGGTTCAGTGAACTTTACTTTTGGTGATGTAAACATAGGCAGTGCGTGCATCTATAGAGTTTAGTGGACACACTACAGTGTATGCACAGGTTCCCATTCATTAAAGTCCTTGGACACACCTCATGGTATCTCTCACGTGACATCAGTGAGAGCTATAGTAAAATTATGTGAGCATATTCTTAATAAAAAGTTCATGAAGCTTTTTATTAAGAAACCACCCACATAATTTTGGCAAGATGCATTGGAAAATACATTGCTGCACTTAAGTTATAAAGTGCCATGATATATATGCAAATGGTGAAGGAAAACTTTAAGCACTATTTGATATGTGTATTTTTTCTCTGACTTGGTATAGAAAAACAGTTTAGACAGGAAAAAGGATGCATGATATGAGTCTACTCCTTAAAGCTATACATAAACTGAAGGACTTTCACATTGTGTTAAATCACTTTTTTAATACAGCAATTTTACTCATATCAGTCACAGAAGGTAGCAGTGACACCTCTATTCCACTTTGCATGCTTTTGTATTGTTGATATTAGTTCTATTTTGAATAGAGGGCTATCAGAAAGAAATTTTGACAATTTAATTTGGTGAAAATACTGCATCAATAGTACTAAGTGAAATATTACAATCAGACAATATTATCTCCTGTTTAAAATATTTTCCACTGCTTGTCATCCCAATATATAATAACCAAGGAGGGATAGTTTCAATGTGCCCCCTATTATATAATTAGTAATTTAAACTGAAATTCCTGGGCCAAACTTATATTCCTTTTTTTCTGATCTGATCCCACAGAAGACTTGCAGTGAAATACAATGTATGTTAAGTTTGTTATCAATGTTGTCTTGAACATTATTATTATTATTATTATTATTATTATTATTATTATTATTATTATTTATTCCTTGGTGGTTAAAGAAGATGCAAGACATTAGGGACATCAACGCCCTGCTTGGCTGATGGCCATTCTAAGTTTGTTTGAAAGTTTATGGTATGCTCCTTATCCAGTCTGGCATTAGGACAAATCTCCACTCCATTTCCAGTTGTAACATTCTTTTAATTGACTCCCTGTTATTTATTCTTTGTAATATATTTGGGTGTTTTTATATTTTAATTTATAGGCTCTTCTTTGTAATGCGCTATGATTTTCTGAACTTATTGCTTATTGCCTGTGATAATTTCCAAAAGTATGCATGTAAAATATACGTAGCAGTGTCAGTAACAGAGGGGTTTGTCGTGGTGATAGCTATGTTACACACAGCACCAAAATGGAAGCATCCCATATGTTGTTGTCCAAGGAACAAGATGTTGAATACTGTAAAAAAGCTGTCTGTTGCTGAAATCTGTGGATATAAATTGATTAGGTAATTTAGTGATAACTAGAGTAATTTTGTTAATTTAATATTGCAACTTTGATGTTGGGTAGCATTTTATAGCAGGAGTTACAATTTAAATTACCCAAATGTGTTCCTCCAAGACATTGAGACCTTGCAGTTAATATATTACGATAGGTTATGGGAGGTGAGGTCCCTCACATGGTGGGTGCAGAGGGTCTTACCTCTTTTAAAACAGTAAAGTTTTAGGTTTTGTTGCTTTTGGCTTAGTGCATTTTATTTTGGGCAGGAGGATAATTATTATTTTCACTTTTGCTATGATTGGACCTCCCAGCTATCACTAGTTTGGAGGAAGCTTCCTATTTTCAGGCCTAATTTATCCCTGCACATGATATACCTATGTCTGGATATGTGCCTGTATTTTCAGGCTTGATTTATCATGTCACACAATGTTCTGAATTCTCTTCATCACACAGTTTTTAATCTGTCTAGTACCATGTATCAGTCCGTTATTTTAGTTCTGAGGTAAATACGATAGGGAAGAAGTGAGTCAAGACACCAAGGCACAAGCTTAAGCAATTTATTTTTTTAAAGCCCAAAATATTAACATGAACATTTACTTACAAGTACCAAAATGGTCTTCATTGCTCACTGAAAGAGGGACTTACTTCTAACAGTGTGGCTATCTGTTCAAATCAACATAATGAAGATGCCGACACTGAAAATGCCCAGTCCAAGGCAAACGTCTGTGATAATTTACGTCAAGTTAACTCACTGCAGACACTCCATTAGTACACCCAGTCCATGCTGAAGAGTCTTACTGATGAGTCCAACTCTAATACTGGCTGATGGGCATTTTATAGTCTTGTATAAACAACAAGTCTAGAAAGGTCAAAATGATCTTCAAACTGATGATATTTAAAGGTCATGACAATTTTAGACTGATAGTATTTAGAAATAACACATTATTTCCTAAGTTGTAAACAAGACTTGCATCACATCTGATCTTCTACCTTCAGTGTCTCTTCCAATGCCTCCCTTAAAAGAACAGCTAACCACAATCCAGTGATCATTCCCTTTATCAAACTGGTAAACATCTTGATCAAAGGTCAGTACACCTTAGTTCAGTAAACAAGTTTTACCTTGTAGCATGTTTTAGTATATTACAAATCTTTATATAAGCTGTCCATAAAATTCAGAATTATTGCTATTTGGCCATGCACAGGAGTGAGATGGTCGAGGCACCGAAAGGTCAGGGTAGGATATGTGGGCCTTTTACATACAGTAAAAGCCACACTACATGACCAACATTCATGTGGCACCAATAATTTAAACCAAGAGGACACATCTTACATCTCCCCTTTTCAGCAGTAAAAATAATAAATGACCTTGTATAGTAGAATTTTGCAATACTGTTCATTAAAACATAGTGATTTTAAACTGTCTCTTTGATAATGTGTTTATTAAAGGTCTTTCTGATTAATATCTAATTTGAAGTTTTGAAACTTCAAGCTTTAAAAGTAGACCCATATATATATATATATATATATATATATATATATATATATATATGGTTTTACTTTACATCATCAACTTACCATAACATCGACTCGCTTAACAGTGAGATGACAACATCTAAAGCTCAAAAGAATGATCTCCTGGAATGGCAAATTTTACTTTTGGGAAGCTAGCCACTTGGCCATCACTGACACACTGACAATAAAATAAATAAACAAATTAAAACCACCAAATTGGGGGCTTCGCCCCGCACACCCCCCTACTTTAATATTCCAATTCTGAGATCTCACTACAGTGGAGAAAAGGGCAAAGATCGTGAGTGGTGGTTAGCTTCACTGAGGTGAAATTTGCCATTCGGGGGTTCGCTCTTTTGAACTTTAGATGTTGTCATCTCTCTGTTAAGCGAGTTGATGTTATGATAAGTCAATGATGTAAAGGGGAATCATATATAATATATATATGTGTGTGTGTGTTTGTGTGTGTGTATGTGTGTTTGTGTGTGTGTGTGTGTGTGTGTGTGTGTGTGTGTGTGTGTGTGTGTGTGTGTGTGTGTGTATGTGTATATATATATATATATATATATATATATATATATATATAAAATGCATACATATACATACACACACATTTAATATATGTAGGTGTGTGACAGGTGAAAGGAACAACAGAAGAGATATCAGTTTTATATTTCTAAATTAATTTTTGGATCTGCTAGCACAGCATTTGAAAAAAACAGGGCACTATCATTATGACATGATCTGATATAAAGTGTGGAAGACTCAAGATTAAAGAGCGTATGCATTTATTTTTGTATAAGGCTGCAGAATAATAATGGTGTAGGAATCTAAATGTACATTATGCAGACAAAGGTTTGTTATTTATGGGAATGGAAAATGAGTTAATTGATTAATCAGTATTTTAAACTTTATCATTTGAAATTGTAGCCTAAGCAGGTAAAGCGATTAGTGTCAGCTGCCATATTTTATGAATAGCCTCTTTGTGTTTAATTATATTTTATGTGCTCTGAGTAAGCAGTTGTTTGGTGAACCATACAATGAGTTTCCTCACCTATCTGCCTTCAGAGATCTGTAGTCAAATATCATACAACCCATTCCCCTCAACTCACAGAAGCTACAAAAAAAGAATCCTCATCTTGTAACAAATGTCTTGCATCTGGCAGACAAAGGTTTGTTTTTTCTGGGATGGGAAAATCTATTGTTGTTTTTTCCTGTGAAGATGCAAACAAGCCAGCAAGCTGATAAATACTTTTACTTATGAAAGTGAGACATCTGTCATTATTTCCTCAATGACATGGTAAGTCATGTGCTAGCTCATTTATTTTTCATTTTCTGCATCCCTCAGTGTAGTGCATTCTGAAGCACCTGCCATCATGAGGAAGAAGCCCTGCATTCAGGGCACACACTTTTTCTGTCCTGAAAGCGCACTTTTGACCTATATATTTTCGTTAAGTGCAGC
This sequence comes from Protopterus annectens, assembly GCF_019279795.1. Taxonomy (NCBI): domain Eukaryota; kingdom Metazoa; phylum Chordata; order Ceratodontiformes; family Protopteridae; genus Protopterus; species Protopterus annectens. The sequence goes on from NC_056739.1 coordinate 1,218,031,738, forward strand.
TCTTTCACCTTTCACTGCTATCTGGAACTTTATTTCTGTAGTGACAGTCTAGTTTTTTGCTGTCCCTTTAGTAATTAGACACTTGAATTATACTCTGCGCAGAGAAGAGAGAAAAATGGACATTAGTTGCACTAATTAAAAGGAAGCTGTCAGGATGGACATATGTGCATTTCAGTATGATTAATCATATCACATGGGAAATTATAAAAAAATTAGCTGTTATTATACTTAACAGATTTGAATGAAATTAAATATAGAAAAAACACTGAATTAGATGAAGAAGACTGAGGCAGAATGTAATTTCATAACAGTAGCAAATGATTCCATTATTTCATAAAAATCATGTATTAATTCTAAAAGTAGGATGTGATTCATAACAGAATACTTTTATTTGTAAGTGTAACAAGTCAAAGCTTTTTCTATGAAGGAGGATCTCGGAAAACATTCAGCTTGAAAACTAAATTTGGATTTGAAATGTATCCTTAACTCAAAAAGTTATGCTTTGTCTAGTCATTTATTTGAGAACATTGACCCAAGACAGGGCAAACATGTAAATGAACCTTATTTAATGGAGTGTTTTCCTGGAAAACATCAATAAATGCAAAGTCAGATAAATGGCAATGCAGTCAACTTTGATTAATTACATTCACTGTTTGTCTTACTTAGTAGAAGTCAGGAGGAACAGAAAAGATTAGAGAAATTACATGGGAACATAAATTGCTAGTATAAACCCCATCTTAAACTAAAATCATTGATTACACAGTGGTTATGGGTCAGTAGCATTTACTAGTGCGAAGCTTGTGGACGAAATACTGAATTATGGAGCCAAATGACTATAGCAAGGAAAGAAAGCTGGAAAATAATTCCTGTCATATGACATCTGATTATACATGATAAGCTGCTGTCCTTCATGAACTTTTCATAACTGCAAATATGATCTAAGTAAAACTTTTTATTTAATCTGTGTATCTATTAAAAAGGAGAATATAACTTAAAAACATCTGTGAAAGTGAATATCATACCATATAAACTTGCAAGATTTATTCCTACAAAAGTTAGACTAGGTAATTTTCTGAAATGTTCGATTTTCAATGCATGTGTTTGCATTAAAGACACACACACACACACACACTCACTCACATGCTCACTCACACGTACATACATAGACACACACACACTGCACCCTATTGAAATCCTGAGACACAGATTGCAGAGTCCTGAAACATGCACACAAACAAAAAGGTTGAAAATTAAAAAAACAAGTATTGTACATTGTTCTTCCCTTTTAAACTCCTTTTTTTTTGCAGAGTTGCAAGCCCCCATACCCTCTGGACTTATATATACCAATTCTCTGATCATCATAATTTGGAGAAAAGGGAAACAAAGAAATGTCAGCCTTAGACTTAGTATAAATAACTCTGTTTTTTTTAAGTATTTCAGTCTCTATGTTTCAGGATGCAAATTTATTTGTTGAAGTGAGATTTAACACAATACTAGTCTGGAAGTTCTATTAAAACAAAAGGATGGAAGGTACTTCACTGTTCAGTAGTCAATGCATTGCTTACACAGTATGACATGCCATAGCTAAGTGCCCATTTTGACAACTCTGCTAACACAAAAAATGGTGACTAAAATAGAGAGTTGTTTTTAACCCCATTGACTTGTTTAATATGAGCACTAATATCTCTCTTTAGTGGTGTCTTAAAGGTTTGGGCGGCTAAGTCATTACAAACCAGTAAAACTTAAGTTTTGTATATATTTAATATTCTTTTAGTTGCTATTTTATATTTTATGTTCTGCGGTGGTGGTGCTGCGGTAGCATTGTCACCTCACATTAAGACGTTGTCCTGTTGGATTCTCAGCTAGAGCGTCTTCTGTGTGGAGACATGCGTGAATGGGCGTACCTTCGTTGAAGGTTGTGCATCAGAGCGGGCAACTTGGCATGTAAAAATCTACTGCCAATCATTAGCGGACCGGAGTTCCGCTGTGGCGACCCCTAACCGGGAAAAAGCCGAAAGACACAACAAAATGTTCTATGGTTTATTCATTTCTATTGTAATTGATTCTCTTGAAGCATGTGATTGCTTTCATAAAACTATTTGAGGAAATGACATTAGACAAGTACTAGCTGTGATGAAGTTCTGCTAAATTGAAACAATGAAAGTGCTTAACTGTTTATTAGTCAGTGAATTTCTTATAGAGACTGTGGCTGTGCTATGGTTAAAGTTTTTTTTTTCTTTTGGATTTTTCAGTTTATGTCAACTTTTTAGGAATTTAATTATCTAAAGACAGACAATGGGCACGATTCCAAAAGACTTATTCTTAGTATAAATGACCACTAAGAACAGGTCTTTTGAAATTTGGCCCCGATGTAAGTTTGTTTATTGGCTGGCCTTACACTGAAGCAACTCACTTACACTGAGAGCAAGTTTTTCGGAATCAGGGCAGACTTAAACCAGGAGCAACTCTTTTGGAATCTGCCCCAGTATCATTCCTGTGAGAAAATAAAACATTATTAAAGCTATGAAAGAGACACCTCAGGATTCAGCAAGTTCTGCACAACATGCAAGAATAGTGCAGGAGCTGCTGGAGGCAATATGGCCACTGAGAGATCTGGGAACAAGCTCCCAGGACGTGCACGAGCGCTCCTGCACTATTCCTGCATGGACACAGCTCCTGTATGCAAATTACCCCATTTGTAGGAGAAAGCCGTGCAAATGAGGTGAATTTGTGATCCAGGAACCTGCAGCTGGCCATGCAGGACTAGTGTAGTCTGCAGAGATGTACTCGGTTAGTAACCAAGTACATTTCTGCAAACTACAAAACTGAGCCATGACATCTCCAAATAAAGGGTGTATATAATGTGAAAAGCATGCCAGTGGCCAAATATATAGCCATTGGCATGGTAAACAGTTGCAAAAAAAAAAAATAACTTTTATTTTTTTTTTTTAGCCAATTTCGACTGTTTAAGCATAGGGCAGCTGTGTGCAAATGGTATGGGGCCGAAAATAATAAAAAAAAAGCTTGAAATAGACATTCTATCCAAAATCACAATTTTGCCATTATACTCAATGGCAGGCAGAAGACAACATGGCCAATGAATAGTGATTGCTAAGGGGGAAGGCTCAGTGTCATACTTGTAGCTAGGCATTAACAGGCAATCCTATGCAAATGAGGGAAATGATACTGAATCCTAGATCCCCCCTCATGGCTAGCCTGCACCCAACCATGTAGGTGCAGGAAGACCATGGTGCAAGCCTAAGAGCTAGCTGACATCATAGAGTGGTGTGTCAGGCATACTGTAAGCTTATTGGAGCCCTGTGGCTTGGGATTGCCCTTAGCAGAGCCGAGCTAAGCAAGGGTGTGTGTCTGAAGCTACCAAGCACACTTTACATTGCCTAAGTGGGTGTACGCTCCGTGCACCGTGTTTTAAAGGAAAAAAAACAGTAAACCAGTAAATAGCAGCTCCATGCACATCTGAGCACTGTGTTTGTGTGGCGCACCCCTAGGCTTAAACAGGAAGGCAAAGGGAAGGGGAAAACAGCAGAAGGAAGGTAATCAAGGAGAGCTAGCATAGCTGTCAGGTAAAATGTATCAGAATCAGCCAATTACACAGGCAGCAGTCCAGCCCAGCACACCACTATAAACTATGCAATGACCTTTCCCTCTGTTTTTTCCCACAAACTCTACACCACCAGTGTACACAAGAGGGGAAATTTTACAAAACAAAAGCAACAAAATGATAGAGGCTGCAGCACCTATCATAAATCAACGTGTGGAAGAGGCTGAGGGTGGTGAGGATGAGAATGCTGATGACCAACCTGCAGAGAGAAGGAGAACAGTGTACAGACCCAGGGTAACCTACCAGGGGCTACATGAGCTGGAGATAGTAGAGTGCTATAGGGTGGACAGGGACCTCCTACAGCAAATTATTGAGCTGTGCTGGCCACATCTTACACACAGAACCAACAGAGGGGAATCCATCCCAGTAGATACTAAGGTATGTGTAGGCATAAAAATACTAGCCACAGGTACCTTCCAGAGGCCACCTGGGGATATCATGGGGATCTCACAAGCATCAGCATCCAGGGCACTCCACCAGTTCCTGGATGCCATGTCAGCACATGCCGGTGAGCACGTATATTTCCACAACAGCTGTGAGGCATTGACCAGCAGGGTCTCTTCCACCAAATAGCAGAATACCCTGAGGTAGTGGGTGCTATAGACTACATGCACATATGCATCAAAGCACCACCCAGTGAGTGGGATAGGGTCTATATCAAGTGCAAGGGCTTCCCCTCCATCAACTGCCAGGTCATGTGCGATACTCAGGGCATTATAATGAATGTGTGTGCTGGCTGCCCTGGAAGCTATCACGACTCCCACATCTGACATATGACACAGCTATACCAGAGATTTGCCAATGGGGACATCCCTTATGACTGCCTAGTAGGGGATGCTGGTTACGCACTGGAGCCATGGCTGATGACACCCATCAGAAATGCAGACACACCCAAGCAAGAACTCCATAATGAGGCACATGCAATGACCAGAATCATAATAGACCGTGTGTTTGGGATGCTCAAGTCACAGTCCTGGTGCCTGGACACATCCGGTGGAGCCTTGTAGTACTCACCAGCTACATGTGTACAAATTTTCATCGTATGTGCCATGCTACACAATATGATCCTGTGGAAACAGCTGCAGCAGGAACAGCACACGGCAGGGCCACACAGCCCCCCCATCATTGCCAAGGCCTGCACCGGCACAGAGTGACTCGGAGTAAGGACAACCTGAGCCTGCCCTAGTAGGCAGAAGGAGGCATGCCCAGTATGCTCAGGCCATGGCAAAGAGGCAATGCATAGCACATACACTGACATGGTAGGAACCCAGGGAATGACACCTCTCTCTGACTCGCACATACAGTAAAAGGGATGCCAAACATGACACTACCTGTGGTTAACCATATATAGGGAGTGTACTATGTGCATCTGACATAGTCAGCACTCCAATACCATCCCTAATACTGGCACAGCCACAAGGTAAGTCACTCTGCCTATCAATTGCAGAATGGAGTAGTATGTTTTGTTACTTGTATCTATGGTATGGATTTGAGCATGCAAAGGAATCGGGTGGCTGAATGGGATGCCAACAGATAGTAGACACCTATAGTGGCAAAATGAGATCTGTAACAAATACTGGTGTCACCACAGTAGCCAGTACTAGACAAGGTGACAAAACTCACTGCAGGAAATGTGGTGGGCCACATGTGTGTCCATAGGACACACACATGCCAGTCAGGGAGGCTCAAATACCCAACAACAGTCTCAGCCAGCAGGACAGGCATAGACAAGCACAAACAAAGGCTGTGCTAAAGCCTCTGAGTGATGGCTATGGAGAACATTCCCCCTCCAGACCTACACAGATGGACTACAACAGGTCAGGCAGTGTGATGTTAGTTCTGAAGGGTAAGAAGTCTGAAACTGAAATGTAGGTCAATCAAACCTAACATCTGCAGTACACTGATATGCCTCTAGTCAGCATGATAGGTCAGAATACAGAATGAAATGGAGTACCTGAAATACCAGTACAGTCATAGCAAATGTGTACAAGTGTCAGGTGTGCCCCCCCCCCCATGCCTATGCAGAAATGTAGTAACATGTATGTGTAGGTATAACAGTGGAGCACAGATTACCTGAGCTGGCCAAAGTAGCAGGATAGATTGTAGCATGTGTACAATATGCAGGGCTGCATGTGTTAGGTTGGTGTGTGTTGTATATTGTGTGAGAGTGGTCAGTATGTAAGCATGGTGAGGTTTGTCCTGGTGGCCATTGGTCAGTACTGCCAATGACAGGGCCAAGTTCTCACAACTGCAGTGCCAAAAACAATGCATCCCAGCAAAACTCATTCCAGCAGTAAGCCATAGTAAATGTTTGGAAGTAATATTTGTCACCATCTGAAAGATGGACATGGGATGAATGTGGGCCCAGACATACAGAAAGTACACAGAAGGAAGTACCCCAGACAGACAGTGTATAATATGTTATTGTCAAATGGACACACCTTTGAAATTATACTTACAGGTTAGCAGCACATTAGTTGGGTTTGTAGTAGGGAATACCATTGTTGTCTGGCCAAACACTGGCAGACCACAAAGGTCACAGGTATGAAGTACTGGGGAACAGCTGATGTCCCTGCACATGCCAGCATAAGTGGAATGCCCCATGCATATCTGTGAGTCAGATGCAAGTAGTGTCCATAGCACACATGAACCCAGCAAACCCCACCATCACCCACAGGTACCTCTCTGGTCTTATCCTTGCTGTTGGAAATGAGTACAATATGACCCACACCTCTGTATGGCAATAGCCAAAGAATGCAGCATGCAGAAAAGGTGTCCCATGCAGGTGTGTCCCTAGCTGTAAGCAGCATCCACACCACTGGAGCAATAATGACAGAAAGTATTGGCATTAACACCTTGCACACCTACCCTGTCACCCCAGGGGAATATAGTGTCTTGCAGTTTGGGACTGTAGGAGTGACACAATGCAATGGCCTGCTACAGCTGGCCTGCATCACTACCAAATGGCCTATAGTCCTCTGCCAAAGGCCTGTGTCTCACCCATACTGCCAATGTATGTTATGTCATGGACTCCAAAATAACAACATAACACAGTCCACAGAACCCAAATGCAAGGCCATGTGGACAAATCCCAGTAACATGTCCTCCATGTCCTACTGCCTGAATTGTGGAGCAACACTGAATTATTGCTGGGATGAGGTGATAACTATAGGAACTTATTAGATAATGTTTGCATAATGTTTGGAAGAGGCTAGACTAATGGGGGGGGGGGGTAGGAGCATGGGCAGCATGGAGAGTGTGAAGTCCGAAACTCAGCCGTGTGCACATAGTATTCCTGCCTGCAAACACAGGAATGGGTGGCTACAAACTTGCATGTAAACCACAATGTGAAGGGGTAATGTCCAGAATTATGATCCCTGCCTTAGAGTAACCTGTGTGAATCTGTGCAGCTATGAGTTATGGCCACAGCAGAATATGGCCATACTGTCTTGTGCAAGCATGGGGTCCTCATCCACTACTGTAACAAGGTGCTGAACCATTTATACAGATCCAGCAACAAGATTCTGCAGCTTCCCCTCCAGAATGGCATGATTATGCAAGAACATGTAGGCTGCAGACCACAATACTGGACATAGCTGCATTCACCCTATGTTCCCCAGGACATTACTGCAAGCAAATATGTATACCTGACAGTACTTGATGACATAAAACATCACAGTGTAAAACAGTAGATATGTCTGAATATCTCTGCTAACACCAAGACCGTGTAGCAGAAGCAGCACAGACACAATTACCTACAGTAACCCACTATCCTTTGCCCATTTTGATCCCATATTGTCAATCGATCTACAGATATCCCACAGAAACAGGTTGCTAGCTGTAGGTGAAGAACACAAAGGCCTGCAATGGAGTACAACCTGCCTGGAATGGAGTCACACATTCAGTACAGAAGGTCATACTGGGCATGCTCCCACACTTAGAGAAATGAAGCCCATGTCTGACAACAAAAATACTGAAAGGTCATACTGGGCATGCTCACACACTTACAGAAATAAAGCCCATGTCTGGCAACAACAGTGGACTATACATATCTGACAGTCACAGATTTTGTGCACTCACTCCTCAGTACACACCAGTCGTGCTTTGCACACACATTGGATAGGAATACATACATGTATCCAAGGACAACACACTGTATTAGGCCAAAATTACACATACATAGATAGTTGGAAGAGAGTAACAGACAGTGACAAAGATCCTCCCATCATGAGGCCTGTCCCACACAGCACACATCCAATTGGATAAAACCACATGATGTGCAAATGTCAATCACTGTAGACATCTGCCTCTGTTATCCCTCAGCACTATAGTCTGTGTGGTGCTTGTGCTAACTGTGTAACATGACTGTACAAGTCAGTAGTCATCTAGCAGTTGTATACATGTACCTGTGGAATATAAACCTGTGTGCCTGAGTGTTGTGTGTCTGCTTCCAGATGAATGGGTTATGGGTCATGCACACACACTGCATTCCCCATTGCCCTACTATGGCAAGCCTGCTGATGTCTTCACCTTGAAATACACCTTTGGGGAAGGAGTAACTCTAAAAGCTCTGTGGTGCATGCTATAACTGTGTAATGCTATAGTGTGATGTACTAGTTAGGAAGGAGTTCTAATCCCAGACATAGCAACTGTGTGTTTGTATTTGTCTGTATAGGGATCAATGTTTTGAGGCCATTCACACTCACTAAAATTTCAAATGCTCTACTTTAGCAGGGCTGCTGATCTCATTCACTTTGAAATACACCGTTGGGGAAGCTATAACCCAGTAATCTCTGTGGTGCATCCTATAACTGGGTAATGCTGTAGTGTGATGTACTAGTCAGGTAGAAGTTCTATTGCCAGACATGGCAACTGTAGAACTTTGTGTGTGTGTGTTTATCTGTGTAGGGATCAAATCTTTTGAGGCCATTCACAGTCACTGCAACTTCCATTGCCCTACTTTGGCAAGCCTGCTGATGTCATTCACTTGAAATACACCTTTGGTAAAGGAGTAGCCCAGTAACCTCTGTGGTTTGTCCTATAACTGAGAAATGCTGTAGTGTGATGTACTAGCTAAGCAGGGGTTTTATTCCCAGACATGACAACTGTGAAACTCTGTGTGTAGGGATCAATGCTTTTGTGACCATTCACAGTCACTAGGCACACCTAAAAATGGAGAACATCGATATCTGTGCAGTAACACAGACCTGATCCAAGGCTCCAGAGAGCACCCCTGCAATACCAGGTACAGCTCTCACCAGACCTGTTGGCCATCAAACCAGGACAAAAACAATAAAGGTGGAGGAGTGTCCATATTCATCAAGGATATTCACACCACCAGGCTACTTGCCCAGCAGAATGTGTCTGAAATACCCTTGGTGCAACTAACACTAGGTCAGACTGCAATCCAAATTGTATAGTTTGCTACAGATTCCTCACCATGCCCCAAGGTTCCCACTACAGATTTTGAAACATACTGGGAAATATTATGATACAACCAAACACGGTAATACTGGATGACTTACACTACCCTGCCATTAACTGGGAAAAATATTTCTGTACCAACACGCGTACCCAACAGTTCTTGGAAGTTGTAATTCCCAATGCCCTGGATCAAGTAATCCATAGTCCCACCAGGGGCTCAAATATCCTAGACTTGGTCATTACCAACATGAGAAATCAATGCGCCACACCTATGGTCACCCCATCAGTGGTCAGGTCTGCCCATGAGCTAATCACTCTTAACATCCACATCCCTGCCTCACACCCCAGTAAAGAAACCTCTGTAACACACATCTCCAAAGCCAACATCATGCTACACATGTCAGATGTGACTAATGTCATGTCACTCATGCAGATGGGAACTGAAAGGACGTCTGCTGAATCCTACATGAAGGCACTGTATAAGCACTTCCACTCGTGCATGAATCGTGCCATCCAATGTAGAACCAAGATGCTCCCCACCAAGAAAAGGAAGTCAATATGGTGGCCCCCTGCCATAAACATACTGTATAACTAAAGGAAGAAACTGTTGCAGAAACGGGGGAAATTCCAGGATGCAACATACTCCCTTACCAGCCACAGTAAGAAGCTGAGATCCCTCATAACATTCACCAAAGCTAGTTATGAACATAATATAGCCAAAGATGCCAAAGACAACTGCAAGCCATTCCATAGCTATGTCAGGAATCTAAATGGCAATGCTCAGATCTGCTCTGAGCTACAACATGATGGTATTAAATATACTGCTCCGAAGGATATTGCCAATGTCCTGGCAGATCGATTCAGTGCCAAACTCACCCCCCTCCCACCCTGGAAGGGCCCATCTCAACACAGAAAGATTGCCAGATTCTGGTAATAATGGCCACATAGGTAAAAAACACACTCTCCAGAGCTAAGACAACAGCAGCCATGGGACCAGTCCACATCCCGGGCTGTGTGCTACATGAACTACAGAATGAACTGGCACCTCACCTACGTGCCATGTCTAATCATAGCCACACCTCAGGGTTCGTGTCCACTGTGTGGTGCACAGCTACAGTTATCCCAGTCCACAAGGGGATCCACCTTGGATCCTGGGAACTACAGCCCCAGCAGTATGACATGCCTGATCTGCAAGGCCATGGAATGTATTATAATGGAAATTAAAACAAAGACATTGGCAACCTGCAAACACATTACCCCAACCAGGTTGAGTTTGTGAAGGGCCAATCATGTCACCTCAACCTGATTGACAATTGTGAATCAGTCTCCAGAGCTGTGCGTGAGGGTAAGATGGTTCACACAGCCTATCCGGACCTCACCAAGGCCTTTGACACCATTCCCCAGTCTGGAATCATAGACAAATATATCAAGCTGGCCATTAATCCCTATGTCACCCAATGGGCTGCTAACTGCTGTACTGACAGAACCCACACTGTAAATATAGGTGACACCAACCCCAGCCCAAGACAAGTGACAGTTGGAGTACCTTAGGGTTCAGTCCTGGCAACGCCCTTGTCTGTCATCTACTGCTCTGAAGTACAGTCCAACAATAAGGGATTCTGGCAAACAAAGGTTGCATATGACTGCACACTGGGAGCCAGTATTGAATCCCCACATGATGTGGATATTCCACGGAAGGGCTTTACAGAAAGACATGCTTGGTGCCTGAGCCATGGCCTTAAGATCAATGCCAAGAAATGTATAGTTATCCCCTTTGGGAAGGGACATGTACCAGTAAAGTACCACATAGGTGGCGGTACACTAAACACCTGAAGTGTGATAAGAGACTTAGGGACACAGGTGGACAGTGGTCTCACCTTTGATAACCACATCACCACAACAGTCAGGAAATCCATCTATGTGGCACACCCCATCACTAAGTGCTTTACATCCAGGAAAAAGGAGGCCATTGTCCCACTGTAGTCATCTCACAGTAGACCCAGTACAGACTACAATGGCCCGTTATGTATGTACCTCACAAGACATCTGCAACAACTAGAAAGGCTGCAGACATACCTCACTAAAAGAATCACGGCCTAAACCAGATGCCCTATGCTGGCCATTTGAAAATCATCCAACTATACTCTGTCACATATTGTGTTCTCAGAGGCGATCTCTGCTTAACATACCATGCCATGTCAAACCCACAGCTGTTGGACATGCTACACTTAAAGAATTCCAAACCTTCTCAGCCAAATGCTCCAGGGATCTAAATCTTGTCATCACAATGTACAATACAAGCTGGAGGGATGTGTTCCTGACCCAGAGAATCCCCAGACTCTGGAATAGACTGCCCATACATGTCAAGCAGAGGGCCTATTTGGCCCTCTTCAAAAGAAGCTTGAAAGATCCAAACAAGTACGTTTTCGAACACCTTCTTCAGCAAAAGACAATTTTTAACACAGCAACTTTTCAATATATACAAGTATAAGGAATTTCTTTTAAAATGTTTTAAAATAACTTTTATACAAACATTCCTATGAATATAATGATTGTTTTTAACATTTGTTATTTATTTGGTTTTAATACTATCAATCAAAAATTTTTAAGTGAATATCTTGTGTTTAAAACTTTTATCAGGGCATACTGAAATCCAATTAAATTATTTAATTAATCAATTTAACAATCAGTTCCCCTGTATATAAAGTGCAAGCATTTTTAGCAAGTTGTAATTGTCTTTTGCTGAAGAAGGTGTTCGAAAATGTACTTGTTTGGATCTTTCAAGCATTATTAAAGAGTTATTTCACATTTTGGAATCATTTTGGTTATTTCAACTAACCTTGGATTCGCATTTGTGGATTTATATCAAGGGATTTACATCTGTGGTTCTTTAGCCCTCATTTGGAGCTTCCAGAGTGAACTTTGGTTGTGTTTTTGGTAACGTGTTGTTCACTCAGTTCACATCTCTTTATTTTGGTTTTATATATATATATATATATATATCTATATATATCTATACACACATATATATATATATATATATATATATGTATATGTGTAGACATATATAGATGTGTATGTATAGATATATATGTGTGTGTGTGTGTGTGTGTGTGTGTGTGTGTGTGTGTGTGTGTGTGTGTATATATATATATATATATATATATATATATATATATATATATATATGTATATATATATATATATATATATATATATATATATATATGCAGAGAGAGCCATATATGGCCATATATATGATGCACTATACAGATGTATATAAATACATATATCTGAATACGGGTACATGTCAGTACATCGACAAGTTAGAAGATCGACATCCACTTCACTGACACATGAAATAATCGACACCGCAAATCACGGACATTTAACAGGTAAGAAGTTTAAATTTCGCTAATCATGCCTACCACACATGCATAACACTGCCACACTTATTAAAACATGGTAGGCATGATTAGTGAAATTTAAACTTCTTACCTGTTAAATGTCCATGATTTGCGGTGTCGATTATTTCATGTGTCGGTGAAGTGGATGTCGATCTTCTAACTTATCGATGTACTGACATGTACCCATATATATATATATATATATATATATATATATATATATATATATATATATATATATATATATATATATATATGTGTGTATGCACATGTACACATATATCTACATATGTATATGTATATATCCATATCTTTGTCTTGTGTAAACATAACTGTTGTGTATACCTTCCCAGATGTACACATCGTTATGTATCTGATATGTGTATATTTAGATATAACAATATATGTGATGCAACAGTAATATCGCTAAGAAGTACTACACAATTATAGAAGTCACAGCAATTGTTCAATACTATTCAATATGTGTACTGACAGATGTATTGGAAAAACAACAACTGCCTTTACAGCTGTCATGGTGTAGTGGTTAACTGTTGTGACTATAGTGTACAGGGTCCTGGGTTCAAGCCCTGCAAGGGCTGTTTATTTTGTTGCTTGGCAGAACAAGGGCTGTTGGATACAGAGTGGTTAAGGCAGTGTTGAGCAACTTTAAGTGGGCTTGCGGTGGTTTGCGCAAAGCTAAGCGGTGCTAAGGTATGGTTAAATATACAAGTGCTTACACCCTGTAGGCTTCACTCACCAGTGCGCAAATGTGCTTAGCTGTTATATAGCAGCAAGTCTGACACCTGCTAAGCATGGATCAGCCCTGGTAACCAGTGCTCACATCCCAGTCTGATAACATAGCAAAGTAATGACATCTGTAATAAGTGTATGTAATGCCATGTACGTAACATGCATCTATGTGCTATCATTACAGTAGCAAGGAGTGTGATTCTCCTGTCTGGGACACTTGAGTATATATGGCTTGTACAACACTCTTATCCATGTGGATGTGTTACATACAAGGGTAGTATCTCAGGTTATATGCAGTCACACTGGCATGTAGTGTATCATTACATTACTACTGTTGACATTGTTTTTTCAAGTAAAAGTATATTGCTAATTGTAGTACTGGAAACAAACACCCCTGCATGCATAGATGGACTCTCATTCCTCACTGTCATGCCCCTGGTGTGTGAGCTATGTAAAATAATATATTACCTACTGGATAATGATATGACATGTGGAAATTAACTGTAGACTACTGTTTGTATAGCACGTCAGTGAGGGCTGCCATCATGTAGTAATGGCATACCTATTGGTGTCAGACATCTGTCTGTCAACACATTCATCCTAATGCATAGCTAGTTGGTGAGCTAATGTCTGTTAGTCCCTGTACAGATGTGCAGCTGTCAGGTATCCATCTTGGATACGTACAGGGAATCTATGCTTGACTGATACTGACATGTCTGCCCAGCTAAGTTATAAATGGCACAGATAGCACTCAACACCCTGTATGCACCACATGCCATGGATACTTCAACTACACTACCACATTCAGCAGAACACGCTTGGGTACAGGTCTCCAAGACAGACACTAACCATGTTATGTAATACATGTTGCATACATACTATTTCTTAGTACTCTGATGATGCCCTAATGTTGTTGGGTGAAAGCGCTTAGTACTATTGTTTTAACATTATTTCTTTATATTTAATAAATCAGTTCATGCAGCTCACTGTGTGGCTTTGTTTCCTTACAAGTTTCATTTCACTATTTTGTTCTACCTTTTGCCACTCAGTGTCTGCTACAACTGTTTTTATTTTATTTTATTTTATTTTATTTTACTTTCTCGGCCATTCCATTTCATTATACATTGGTCGCTAGTGTGTTTTTTCAGTTTATTGACATTATTAGTATATTTCCGTCATGGAACAGCTATTAGTGCAGCATATGGGACTTACACAATGCCTTATTAAAGTATTACAAGAGAGGGGTGAGAAGAGTCCGAATGAAACTGAAGTTTTAATTACTGAGTCGTAGGAGCGTTTATTTACACTGCATTCTACCCCCAATACTAGTCTGCACAAACCGTCAGCTAGTAATGGTTCAGGGAGCTCCGTAGGAAGTGGTGCCAACACAGGAAACATGAGAATTGCAGGTCCATCGCCTAAAGTGGCTCTGAACACTAGAGACGGACGTACAGGAAGAGCTGAAGGTGTTTCAGCTAACGTGGATAGTATTTTCACGGATTTAAAAGTTTTTTTGGCTGCACCTACACTAACAAATAATCGGAATTCTAATTTAAAAGACATGGGTAGTCTTAACCAATAGTTTAAAGAGTTTGAGAGGGTTCTCAGAACTTTCAAATCACTGCAGATGGACAACGTGTATTTGGAAAGGTTGTTGGAACTGGGTCAGGTTCCAAAAGGTCTTCGTATTTTCAAACTGCCTTATGGTTTTACAGAAGGTACTGTGTTATTTGATCAGTTGTTAGAATTGTTTGACAAAACTGGTATTGAATTGTTCAAACTTATTATACATAATAATAATTCCAAGCTGACAGTCCTAAATGAGCAATTAATGTCATTAGATAAAAGTATTAGACAGGACGTGTTGTTTGAACACAATAAATTTCGCTTGGAAAATATTTTTAAGGATATGGACAAGTTTACCAATAAAGGTTTAGATATTAAAAATGACAAATTATGTAGGGATTTGAATGATTACAAGAATAATAGAGATTATACACATTTTAAACAATATAAAAATATGCAACACATTTCTAAACCAGTGTATGCTAATACTCAAGGTAGAGGAGGCTTGGCCTCATCCAATAATGAAGAACCTGTACAAATTCATAGAAATAGAAATAATGACAATTTTGATAATTTTGACTATGAGGAAGGTCAGGGAGATTTTTTAGAAGTACCGACCCTGAGAAGGTTGGAAATGTTACACAACAGATATGGCATACAACATCAATAACAGAACATATATTACAACAACACACTATACAGGAACAATGCTTGGCACAGATAGGTGCAAGGGAGCAAAGTAATTGTATTATTTATGATGATTTTAACTTATTGAGTTATAGTGTCAATATTAATGCTTCCAGTATTGACACCAATACCATTAACTGTGTGTTTTATGATGAACTAAGGTGCTCCCAGAAATAGGATGATTTAAATAGCAGCAACAATTGTTTTATTGTTTCTGAGGGTGGTTTTAGTTTATATAATTACACTGACAAACATTTTGGTTATGATTTTTAACTCTTTTTAAAATAGGTTTTACTTTTGTACCATCTTTTAGGCATGATATTGGGAAAATTTTAATTAATTTGAAGCTATATACTAGATTATTGAATTTGAAAGTGTTTTTTTTCTAATAATAAGGAATGTACAACAGATTGTGGTTATTTGACACTAAAGTGAAGTAGTACATTCATACCACGAAATAACTATTATTTCCATTTTTGAAAAACTTTGTGAGACACAGATAAGAAGAGTTTTGAAGAAAGAGAGCAATATGGTTGAGAATCTTACACCAACTGAACAGTTTTGTCTTAAAGAAATCACTACATCTGATAAATTCAGAGTTATGAAACCAGACAAGGGAGGGGGTGTGGTAATAATGACTAATACAGATTTTTACAATAAAATGACCATCATGCTTAGTGATACCAATACCTATGAAAAAGTTACCAAGTATGAGATGTCAAGGGTATATACTAAGGTGGATTGGTTACTATATGAATATATTATGGATGGTACTTTAAGTAGAGAGGAATATTCTTATGTCACTGTTGATTTTCTGATTACTCCAAGTATTTTTGGCATCCCCAAAATACATAAAGATGTGTACAATCCACCTTTTAGGCCTATTGTGTCAGCTAGAGGTTCAAAAACTGAGGCTATGGCATCCTATATTGATGTTCATTGTAAAGAAATATTAACAAAATTACCACACATTTTAAAAGATTCCTTGCACTGTTTGGATTTAGTTAGACAAAGCAAGGTTACAATTGGTTCTAACTTGATTATGGCCACTATTGATGTGGTCAATTTATTTTCTGTAATTCCTCACAAGCAAGGCCTAGAAATGTTTGAGGCCAGTTTAATGAAATATAGTGGAATGAATGTTATCAAATGCCTGCTTTTGACTGAATTAATGGAAATAGTGTTGGAAAACAATTTTATTTACATTAATGGTGAATACTATAGGCAAAGTACTGGTGTGGCTATGGGTGCTAGATGTGCACCGATTTATGCCAATTTGGTGTTAGCCAATTGGGAAACAGAATTAGTTTTTACATCTATATATTGGCATAAGGTATCCTTATATCTACGTTATTTGGATGATATTATTATCTTTTGGGCAGGAAAAAAGGACGAGTTGTTGGAATTTATAGAGTATTTAGGAACAACATCAGATTTTCTTGAATTTACCAGCAATATTCAAGAAAATTGCTGTGAATATCTTGATCTTATTCTGTCCTACAGTGATGATGGATTTCAATCAAATATTTTTAGAAAGAAAACTTTTTCGAATTCCTTTCTACATTTTAATAGTTGTCATCCTTTTCATCAAAAAAGGAATTTGGTTAAAGGACAAATGGTTAGGCTGTCAAGAATTATCAGTGATGACAATATATTTAATGAAGAAATTGAAAAATTATCTAGTATGTTTTTAGATAGAGGGTACCCCAATGAATTAATTTGTACTATAAAAAGGGAAATTTACATTAATAGATTTACATTTTACAGACCCATCATAAAATATGGCTGTGATAATATGTTGAATGTTAACCCTAGTAAGCCTAGACATGACACTTTTATTTTACCCTACAATGATACATCACATCACATTGTTAACATTATTAAGGAGACTTGGACAAGTGTTTTTATAAACAATGCTGAGTTATCGGAGATCATTGGCTCCCAGCCTAAGATTACATATAGTAGAGGTAGGAATCTAAAGGACATCTATGAGATGAACACCAATAAGGATATTTTTAAAATGTCTAGAATGAGTAAATGTGGAACTTGTCATACATGCAAATACATCAATGATGGTCCCTACTTTGCTATACAGAATTATGGTAAAACCATTAGATGCCCAGGGTATTGAAATTGCAATACAAAGATGGTGGTGTATCTAGCAACATGCTCAGCTTGTTCGGCATTTTACGTTGGAAAAACAATTAGGAAATTAAGAGAACGTATTGTTGAGCATGTTAGAGACATTAAGAAAAATAAGACTACAAGTTCCCTATATATGCATAGTATTAGATGTCTAAATTTCAAAAGATTTATATTTTTTATTATAGATAGAATTCCTCAGAATATACATAAGGGTGGGGATGAAAAGACAATGCTGGAGGCAAAGGAATGCCTTTGGCAACTTAGATTAAATGCCTGTACTTTGCCTGGTATTAATGAAATTGTTTCTATTTCCAGTATTTTAACATACAGGTCACATTTTATATGACCGATTATAAGGTGGTGGACGCTGGCATATATGTACAAATACATAAAAATATATAAAAACATATTTATGTACATATACAACATATTATATTTTAAATCTAATATTTAACATATATATACATTTTTTGTAATGGTTGTTGTTTTATTAATCTACAATTTTTTTATCTAATGCAACATATACATATATATATATATATATATATATATCCCAATATTTTTATTATTTCTTATGGTACTAAGATTTTTTGATATGTGTTTGGACACGTCTAGATTTTCTATTTATTTATTTATGTATTATATTGACATATATTTTTACAGTAATTGAGGTTATTAGTTGTATTTTTCTGTGCCAAGTCACTTTAACAGATATTCATTAATCAATTAATTAAATCAGTTTTCAACAATGTAATTATCTTATTAGGTATGTTATATAAAGAATGGCCTTGATACTATTTCTTAGTACTTTGATGATGCACTGATGTTGATGGGTGAAAGCGCTTAGTACTATTGTTTTAACATTATTTCTTTATATTTAATAAATCAGTTCATGCAGCTCACTGTGTGGCTTTGTTTCCTTACAAGTCAACACATTCATCCTAATGCATAGCTAGTTGGTGAGCTGATGTCTGTCAGTCCCTGTACAGATGTGCAGCTGTCAGGTATCCATTTTGGATATGTACAGGGAATCTATGCTTGACTGACACCGACATGTCTGCCCAGCTAAGTTATAAATGGCACAGATAGTACTCAGCACCCTGTATGCACCACATGCCATGGATACTTCAACTACACTACCACAGTCAACAGAACATGCTTGGGTACAGGTCTCCAAGACAGACACTAACCATGTTATGTAATACGTGTTGCATACATGTCAGCTGGAGCACCTCACCAGCCCTCTGCCAGAGGCACCCAGAGGATTGGCTGATATATGTCACTCTCACCCTGAGGGTCACCACAGTGGTGTCTGTTGATAGATGGCCTGCTGGCACATGGCAGGTGGCATGATACCACTGTACATACATCCCCTACACTTCCCATCTCTCCATGGACAATAGCCTGGTACACACCTATGAACACCTGCACTGATGCACCCTAGTACTGACAAATGTGTACGTGAGCATTACTGAGAATATCAGTGTCTCTGTGTTAGTAGACCTGTAGTTGGTAATACCTTGAGGCCCTTCACACCCACCGCACCAACCATTGCCATAGTTAGATGTAGCTGCTGCTGTGCCAGACATTACATGTACCTTGTTACGCTCCTCTCCCTAAGGGCTACCTGGGCCTTGCAGTACCAGAACAGCAATGTTGTACAAATGGGTTGATAGGCATGGGATATCCACTGAGTTCTGGCAAGTGTGTGTATGTGTGCATGTGTGTATATATGTAGGGTACAGCATTCTGAGGCCACATACTCTTATTACAATACGCATTGCCACACAGTATTAGGGATATTGATGTTCCTGCCCATAGAAGTGGCATGACAATGCATCACCCTACTATGTCTGTGAGATATGCATTATATGCATATCCCTGTAGTAGCACTCTTGGGATGGACAGGGAGTTGTATTGCATTCCTGGTCAATGTGTGATGGTGGGTATGTCAGAGTGTCATCATGGGTTCCAGTGTGTACAATATCCACAGTGGGATGTGGGTGCTGGGTATACTGTCATTACACCATGGTACCCCCAATACATATCCAATGTACCACTATCACCATCAACCATACAGGTAACTGATAACACTATCCAGACCAGTTATTCATGTGTTGTGTGCAACCTACCTGTACAACAATGGACACACTGACAAGGTAGTTAGCACTGATAGGCTTAGGTCTCTCAGATGTGTGTCTATCTATTATGTGTTTTTCAATGTGTATATGATGTTATGTCACACTATGTATCATCCATATACAACCATTACATCCCCCATTACCATACTGTACATGCCTGGGGATCTTTTGCATGTAACATGTAACCTGGAACACACCTCATCCTAAAAGCTGTGAGGTGTGTGCAATTAAAGCCACACACATCAGTAGCACTACATACCTAGGTAGGGGTCTAGTCCCAGTGTTGCCAAGTAAGAGTGTGCATGCATGTGGAAGGATCTACTTCAGGTTGCAGAATATACATGTCCCAGGGGGGTCACCTGTTCAAGAACTGTGTGACATATGCTAACATGTCACAGGTATCATCCTGTGGACATACATTCCATCACAACTACTGTTAGCTGTGTAAATGGCCTTTTCCCTACTGTATAGGTGTGCAGCAATACTGGAGTTGGTATATATAGCTGAGTGTAGCTGTTGTGGACACAGCCAACATCATTGCAGTTACTGTTGAGTGTATCCCCCAGTGTAGCTGGCTGTAATACTGTACAGTTCATGTTAACAGGTTAGGTATTTGTCTATCACACTAGCTGTGGTTCTACAGCAACTCTCACCCTCCAAAGGATAGGGGTGTGCCACCCACACCAGCACACTTATGATTACCATGATGAGGATTGCACTACATTGGAGAATGGGACATATACCCTGCTGGTACCATTATCAATGACATTAAACTAGTGGACTGTTTATTCCACACTGTGATGTCCTGTGTATTCTGGCTTGATAGCATTAAATAGGCTATAATGGGTTTCTTGCACTGGTACATACATCCATGTGTACAGTATTATCTGTACAGTGCATCAACACCTAAGCCTTTGTGTGTGTTATACACAAACATGTGGTGTGTACCACCCAGTACAACTACCATTGCCCACTGTAGAAGGGCTGCTAACAGCAGCCACCATGCACTCACCTGTATACACCACCCTCAGACCTATTGGCCATGTGACACAGGCAGTAACTGTTATACAGACCTGTGACATGTGTTCACCTGTACCCAGGACATGGCACAGCCAAGGTGTCAGCACAGTGCCATACTGCTTTTGAGATATGACAGCAGACCATCCCCTTGCTGACACATGGACACCTTCAACACAAATGGATAAAATTATGGAGACCACAATCACTCAGTGTTAATAAAAGCTATAATGCATCATGGCTGGACAGCTATACTACCTGATATGTAAGCATTAAACATTACTGCTGACAACATGTTACATAGCAGTACATGGGTACACTGTAGTACAGTCATCATGTGCATCAGAACCATATTAGCCTGTTCTTGCATCGAATTTATGGATGACAGGGATGTGGCACAGGTATCATCATATGCACAGGGTGTGTTGTTGGTTTGCCAGAGACCTAGACTGGGCCATATGTTTGACACCATGTGTGTGTGTGAGGTGTTTTAATTACTGATATGGCCATGGTGATGTGGTGTGTGTAGGATTGGGGTTGCCCTAGGTGTGTTTGTTTTGTGTGTGAGTATGCATGCACATAGTTCTGCCATGTGGCTGCCCTATACAGGTGTTTGTTGGACAGCTGCAGACCATACCTAAGAGGGTGTGCAGTTCACTGCCTCCAGCCACGGACAAGAGAACTGTGCCTGCCAGGGGTTCCATGGGCACATCCAGGTATAAGCCTCGATATGCTACTCTCCCCTGATGATGACATATGTCTGCTTGAACCAGGTGCTTCCTGGGACTGTCCAGGGCCATGTACACATGGCCTGCTGTGGTGTGGACAGTGCCCCCCCCCTGCAGTGCTGGGGCTGGTACTGCCACTATGGTAGAGGCTTGGTGACTTTGCACGTCCACTTTGACCGCCAGATGTTGGTGTTGCTGGCCTATGTCCATGTGGCCATCACACCACTCCCACCACATTCTCTAGCATGGCCAATCCATGGTCGAGGAGGCCCACCATCTCACCCCACTGTCTATCCATGACCTCTGTATAATTATGGAGGGCACCTGCAAGATCACAGATGTTGTCACTTACAGCTGAAAAAGCAGTCCTCTGCAGCCTCAGACCCTGTCTGGTGTACCATTCCATACGTGACTGAGCCTCCATGACAGCCTGAAACATGTGTTTGGTGGTACCAGATGTGGCACATCTGCCAGAGGCACGATGACCAGCAGCCCTCCCATGAGCACCCCCATACATCTGCCTATGTGGTACCCTGCCAGACAGCCAGCTATGGCTACTGTGTCCAGACACAGCAGCCATAGATACCACACTGTCCTGCGCACTGCCACCAACTTCCAACTGTTTCCTGCTATGGCCACTGATGATGGGGTATCTATAGTCACTGTGACTGTGTGCAGAGATGGGGTGGCTAACAGGGGGATGTCAAAAGATGGTGCAGTTTCAGCCTCTGACAACCCTGCCTGTGCCTCAACACACCTATCATCATTTTCAGTGTCTGTGTGGACACCAACATCAGATTGCATGCAGGAGGGACTCTGACCCACCTCACCACCTGTGAGGGGAAAACAAGAAACACACTTTAAGACCTCTACATCATTGCTTAACAGTACACACGCGCACACACACACACACACACACACACACACACACACACACACACACACACACACACACACACACACACACACACACACACACACACACACACACACACACACACACACACACACTGACAATCCACCACACTACCTACCTGTCCCTAAGTTTACAGACTGTCACAAGTTTATTCTCTTAAGTTCCCCATCCTGCATCACACTTGGAAACTTACACTCATTAATATCAATCATTAATGTATCATTCTTCTAATTGCCTAGACAAGTGATCACAAAACATGACCTGTTACTCCATTACCTCTTTGACTTGACTGGAGTTAATTTTACAAGGACTCACTGCTGTCATCCAGTGTTCACCCTGGGTTTGCCCAGACATTGTGAGCATGGCCCCCATATGTTAGGGGCTACTATGGTCACTCATTAGTGTCACTCACTGGAGTGTCATATGTAACTATTGTTCAGTAGATGTAAGATCTGTTGCTCTACTAACTTATTATGTGGACAACAGTAATATTTGGATACACTCACTGGTGTTGTCTAGTAACTCCCCAATGCATCTGTAGTGCTGCATATGTGGGTATCCTTTCACCTTTCTGCTGACTGCAATTATAACAGTATACCTGGTGTCTAGTTTCCCTCCCAATGCATGTTCCATGCTACATACCTTATTATACTATCAGCTGTCCTGAGATTACATATCAGAAAAGTATTCCTGGTGTCTTATGTGTCAGTCCATGTCCATGTACTGCAATATTTTAAAGGGAAATTGAGACATATGAACAACCCCACAATCACACGTGCATACATGGACACATACACACACATACACACACAGATCTACATGCATCAACCACCCTCCACTCCACCAGATTGCACTTACAGACAAAATAACTCCCCAGCTCCCCTCCCCCCCACACACACACACACATTTACAGGTGAGGTTGCATGAAGATATTACACACAGACCTCCCATTACCCATCTGTCAACATGCATAACATATGGTACTCAACAGCATGCAGTGCAGCTATAGTCAATCCATGGTAGCAACAGTATACATGTGTGTGATTAATGGGCTGCTAGTAGGTGATGCCCCTTTCCCTGGATAACACTGCACCCATGTACACAGTATTGCTCTGCACCTGTTCAGCACCCTGCCATGTACTGTGCACCATACCTCACAGGTGTACACACCATTGCTGAATGTGTATTACTGTGTCAGTTATGTCTGCTCTGCTGCTCACAGCCCCTATGTGTTTGTCCGATACATACCTGGGATGATATGTGGACAGATGTCATTTGTGAATGCCTGATGTCTGATTTACAGAAGTCATCATCAGTGGTGCATCTATGACCAATACAATATAATTACACTGACAACCGCCAAACCTTACTGTGGTTATGGGGAAAGTACACACCCTTATTGATATGATGCCCTCTTCCTTGTAATGCCATTGGACTACATTACTGCATATGTTAACATTACATGAGCCTGCTATGTGACATATGTCCTATACAATCAAATGCAGTGTCAGACAAATGTGTTAGTTCCACAGATTCTGATTGAAATGCATACACTTCATGGGTGCATATGTGTGCACGCCCTTATTGTGATGGTTTTTTGCACCTACTGTTATGTGTATTACAGCAGTCACTATTCCTGGCAGGGGTATACTAGCATGGGCCATCTGCATTTGTCAAAATATGGTCAGTCTTCCCTACACATGTCCCCCAACTCTGCATGATTGCAAGGTCAACTCATGTGCACATCCCTTGGGGTTCACACTGCCATCATTATTGCTGTGGAGTCAGGGTTATGTATGCCACAGTTCCTGAACCTGTCTGCAGATACACTCATTTGTAGCATCCTTTGGATCCCTGCTGCAGTGTACTGTTGTATCATGAGGACCCCCTCCCCACATTCAGCCTTTTTGCAGATGCTTGACAACTATGGCCTACACATGTGTGTCAGTTTGCAGTGTCCCACGCACTGAACATCACATGTAACAGCTTAGTCCCAGCTAATGAATGGCAAACATGCAGGTGTACACTGGCACTGGCAAGATACAGATGGGGGTGGTGAGCCTGAGGTGGGGTGAGGTGTTGGTTGTGCAGCATGTCTCTTACGTGATACTGTCTGTAGGTTTTCAACATGGTCTTGTTACACCAGTATACATTGCAATACATGCCTTTTGGGGACCTCTTCTGTTATGCATACACTACCTGTAGAGAGGTCTGGCTGATGTTTTCTGTGGTACAGCTGTCACATCTGATTACCCTAATGCATGGGCTGGACGTTTGCAAGAGTCTAGGCAATTCCTGACATGGGTACTGCACAGCTCATACTTGCTAGACATTCCTGCAAATCTCTCAGTGTTGTGGCATGTTACTAGGCAGCCTGCATGACCAGTTTGCTACATGTGACATCATCTGTCTTAGATGGCCATCTGTTTGTTTCCTACATTATTTCTGTCCCATACATCCTCGTCACATACATGACTGTCTGCACTGTTTGCCGTGGTATATGCAATGGTGAGGTATGGCTACCTGTCCAACTCCTGGGTGCTACCTGTTGTGTATGGGGTCCACGCCATGGCATGTAAGATGTGTGCAAGCCATGGCTGCCGCTGTTGCAGGTAAGTGGGCACATTTGATGCCAAACATCCTGGACAGCAGACCATTTCTTGGTGTGACATTGGGGACGTGTACTTGCTGGAAGGTGCATTTCCATGACAAATGCATGCAGTCAGTACCTCAACTGCTGCTTCCACTATATTTTATCTGGAGTGTGTGCACACATATGCTTCTAGGGTTTGTGAAGGTATGTATTCTCCTTATTTGCTGTCCTAACATACAATTTCATATTACACACTCATTGCTCATGTTAGGAACACATTGCAGGTTGTAAGGGTTGTGGACTGCAGTATTGTGATATGCCATAGCGTGGATCTGTAACAGTTGCCATTGTAATACTGGTATATACATTGTTGTAGCACTGTATAAGGGTGATGTTTCACACATGTCCCTACTGTAGGCCATTTGTCCCACTATTATGTTCATCTCTGTGCATACATTTTGCAATGACAGATACACCATCATGATGACCACTGTGATGCAGTGCAGTTAACAGCAACAATACGTGAACATCTGTGGTATGCATTATGGGTATGTGTGTTAAATGTGTAAATGGAATACACCATGGCCATAACATGACTGGTGCATTGGCAAACCTGAACAAACAACATGCTCACCAGCTACAGGCTGCTGCCTTGTAGGTATACCAGAGGGACCTACAAAAGTTTGTGAGAAATGTGATTTCAGTAGCCACAGCTGTGGCATTTGTACAGGGTGGGTGCAGCATTACAGTACATCAACAGTACAAGCCCACAATGCTACAGATTATGCACATCTGTTTATTACTACTACGCAGCAACAGACTATATATATGACATCTCACATATGCATGATCTTTCTGTACAGATGCAGATGGATAAGCAGCAGTGGTCTACTGATGTGTCCTGTGGCCTTACCTGCATGCTCCTCTGTCATTGTGTGGGTAGAACCCACCTCCACTATACTCTCAGCCAGGTGATGTGTGTACAGGTGGGCTGGTGCCCCGAGGCTGGCAAGGAGCTCCTCAACATGTGTCAGGGGGGGGCTGGATGGCATGAACTCCCACTGTTGTGAGCTGATCCCCCTGACTACAGCAGCATGCCGACGGGCATTGTGAAGTGGGTCTGTGCAACGATGTCGGACCTGCTCATAACTGCAGTTATGCAGACCAACATCATTTACCTTGTGGACAAGATCATTCCACAGGGTGGTCCACTCCTGCTGCTCATGGGCTGTTCAGCCAAAGAATACCTGGTAGTGCTGCACCAGGTGTGAGATGATGACATCATTCTCCACCGCTGTATGAATGGGAAGCCTCTCCCAGGACATCTTGCCTGAAAGACATAAAGATGGAAACAGGTTTGAGGACCTCATACAGCAAGGTTATCATAGTTTTTAATACACATCTCTGTCTCCCCCCACCATATCTGCAACAACAATCTGATCACACAACTCAATAGATATGTCTACAGAATACCTGCCATTGGGACATATATCATATTGTACAACACTTTGTGCTATGTGTTTGCAGCCATGTTCTCTGTTGGGACACTATCACTGCTGGCCTGTTACGGACAATGTCACCTGCAGGCCATTGTAAGGGCCACTATGGTTCCATATATGCACATGGTCTGTTTGCTATGTGATTGCTGCACATCTGTTGTTTTGTGTTATTGGGGATATCTATGCATGCTGTTGGACATAATCTGGAAATATGTGGACTATTACTACCCACATATGTTCTATAACAGTGATACAATCACATGTTTAGGGAACAGTTGCCAGCAGAACCACTTCTCCCACCTCATCTGGCCATGTTACCAGGTCACATCACATGTGGGACCAACCCTGGGGCCTCCTCATCTACTGGTCCTGCACTACCATCAGGTGGAACCACCTCAGGGGATGGTGTCCCCCCATGGGAGCACACACAGACATAATTCTGTCACCCAAGGTCAGGTCCAGGGTCTGGTGTATAGGGAGCTCCACAGAGACTTGGAGGATAAGCTACAGCACCTTGAGGACCTCAATACACACTCACAGGGTCCACATGCTTCTCCTGCTCAGCCTCCAGCCCAGGCACCTTCAGAGCCATGAAGCTGATGTTGTGACTGGCCATTGGTGGGAGGCCTTGTTTCCATTGTTTCCATATGGGGGCTCATGGGGCTTCCACATTGCAGACGACACTCCCCATCCAGGGTGTTTACCTACCACGTGTCATATACTAGCCCTGTAGGCTGTCTTCTCTATCTTCTAACCCAACCCTTCTCTACAAATATACCTGCTATCCTTCCCCAAATTCCCAATCCCACCTTCACAAACAAGGGCAATGTGTTCCCAACATGGGGTTCATACCTGACATAACCATCCATTTTGCACACACTTACTGCTGTATATATATGTGTGTATTGATATGTGTTATGTCCTCTCACACATATCATGCAGCACTGTCATGAAAAAGTAGGGGACATGTGTTTATATACATATGTGCGTGTGTTTTTATATATGTAGACATATACACACACACACACACACACACACACACATATATATATATATATATGTGTGTGTGTGTGTGTGTGTGTGTGTGTGTGTGTGTGTGTGTGTGTAGATATATATATATATATATATATATATATATATATATATATAAAATCTATATAAGCCTGTATATCTGTAGGGTATATAGGTATATATATATATATATATATATATATATATATATATATATATATATATATATATATATATATATATATATATATATATATATACATATATATACATATATATATATATATATATATATATATATATATATATATATATATATATATATAAATATATACATACATATACACATACACATATATATAAGGACATATTGCAGGTAAGCCTATTACACACCTATGGCATGGCATTTCTGCATGCTACAATACACATTAAGATGACTGTCCTGCAAGTGGTGGGCTCTGCAACCCATATGTCCATCATAACGGCATTACTTCCACCACTAGCTATTGGCCACACTAATATACATGTCTTGCATTACACAACACACACTATGATGGCTTACATCTTGTCAGTGCTGATCTGCACAGTTGACAGGTATGGCCCACTGCCCACAGGGAATGACACTATTGTCCATAGCAGTTGGTCAGCTGGACATCATTACAGCAACACCTGATGGCACATATACATCATTCCACATCATCTATCCCATTATTATGGACCAAGTACTGCATTCAATTACATGCATATATACCTCAAATACCTGTTGTGGGAATGATGTCTCTTCTGGATAGTTTGCTGTGTGTATAGCTAGATGGATGTGTTTTTTTTTTTTTTTGCTTTCACTCTCTCTCTCTCTCTCTGTCTATCTAGCATGGTCGCTCTCCACTAAATGGATTGAGCTGCTTTGAATAGATTGCAGCATGGATTTTGTAGACAATGCACATGATCAGGTGATGGCCTCTGCACCAATCAGTGTCCACCACTTGCTATCTGCATGCAGCATGCTGTGTAGTACTTCCAATTACCACTGCATGGCAACCCACTACTATAAATCCCTACATCATGTGGCCGTAGTCCCTTAACCTCTCCTGTATGGAAGACATCCTTCCTGTATGTGGCAGCAGTGTTACAGACAGCATGTAGCAATACCTCTTACACAAGGACTTGCAGAATCAGGCCAGCTACATATTTGTATAAGGTTCCAGATCTACAGACAGTATGAGTAGTGTTGTTATATGCATTGTATAGCACCAACGTTACAGGGTTTGTGTGTACATACTAGTTTAACATGGAATGCAGTCTGTCTGCATAGCTCTCAACTGTGAGCCTATCCACATGATGGCCAGAGGAGTGCCTGTTATGTTTTGTCTGTCCACCACACAGGTCTTGTGTCAGATATATTACTGGCATTATGAGTGTTGAGTACTATCAGTGCATGCTACATCCATTTGTGTTTCTGACTTCATATTCCTGAGTAAGGGTACGCTGCAGACTGTCCTGTAACACCAGCAACTTTCTCAGTGTAAACAACACTATTTCACATATTGGCCTATGTTCTGGCCTCTATCCTCCACCTACATACCATGATATGCTGTTAAGAGGTTGTTATGTAGTGGCCTGTGATTATGTCATGCTGCCATCATTCGAGTGCTGTTGTGGTCCCCACACATATTGTGGGGTAGAGTCCATATATATGTGGGCTTCAGTTGCACAAAACATGTATGCCCTTCTGCAGTCCAGAGGTCAGTGTCTGTAACAGTGTTATATGCCCCTGTAAGTCAGGCTATGGGGGAGGTATGCACCATATATAACCTAGGCTGTTACAACATGTGAGGGATATTGGTAGTAAGCTGCCTTAAGGTATATGGCTGTACATTTCCATATATATCACCTTGAGAACATTGGTGGTCTAGTGCTTACTGTCATACAGACTGTTCTGTTTGTCAGTGTGATATTGATGTTTTCAGTTAAGCATTGTTATGTAACAGATAATTCATCATTGTGGCAACTTAATTCTTTTCCCCCCAGGGGTTGAGTACAGAGTGTAATTTGAGGCTGCTGAACTATACAAGTGCATCACTTACTGTTGATTGATTATCCTCTGGCCCAGTGATTCTTTACTGTTGTACTACTTGTAGGCCTTGGCCTGGATAGCAACATATCTTATGCTTTCGGATTACTGTATAAGATGAACTGCTTGAGTGTTGCATTACTCAGTTAGTATGTATTTCAAAGTCTTAACAGCTATTTGACATGGCATATACAACTGTAATAGTACACAAATAAATATTTTGTATGTATACAAACCTGTGTGTGGTGTCATATCCTTTGACTTCTCTGTGGATATATGTTTCAGGCAACAATTGTCTTTTGTATGAGTGAATCATACACTGTCCATTTGAAAAGCTGGCAACTGTAGGAATATTGGCTGTACAATATGCTGTGCACCCCCTAAATATGTATCATCCTATACATATCTATGTGTGTATGTGTAGTTACATATATAGCTATATATTTGTATATATCTATATATATATATCTATATGTGTATATATATATATATATATATATATATATATATATATATATATATATATATATATATGTACCTGCATATATGTGTGTGTGTGTGTGTGTGTGTGTGTGTATATCTTTGGAAAGTTTGCTTCCACATTTTACATTCCCTATGGTAGCTAGACTGTACTGCATGATATGTTCTTGATACCATCCTGACATCATACAGGTGGGATGGATTACTGTTAACGTCTTGTGACCATGTTGTCTAGGGTCCTGGATATGGGAGTTGCAACAGTTGGTAGTGTGTTGCAGGGCAGATCTGTTTGGCTGTGGAGGAGGGGGTGATAATAATACTTGCAAGAGGTTTTTAGCTTGGGCCCCATCACCTCTATTAACTGTGCCTTTGGTCATATATGTATTTGTTATCTTTTCTTTTATATCTATACATATATATCTGTATATACATACATATATATATATATATATATATATATATATATATATATATATATATATATATATATATATATATATATATATATATATATATATATATATATATATATATATATATATATATATATACCCATATATGCAGACATATATATATCTATAGATGTATGCACATGTATATATATATATATATATATATATATATATATATATATATATATATATATATATATATATATATATATATATATATATATATATATATATATATATATATATATATATATATATATATATATATATATATATATATATATATATATATATATATATATATATGCACACACACATACATCTACATGTATAAATACATATCCTGTAATGTTGAATGACTATGCTGGATGATATGTTTGTGAAAACATTAGGGTTTTGTATATTTGATATGGCTTAGTAGAAAATCACTTTGGCTATGGCGTGCAGGGTCTTGGGTACGAGACTTTCAAAGGCTGTTTATTTTGTTGCTGGGCAGAGCAAGGGTCATTGGATACAGATCGATTAAGGCACTTTTAAGCAGTTGTAAGTGGGTTTGCACAACGGTAAGCACTGCTAACTTCTGGTTACAGTTTCGTATACTCAGTTAGCTTCTAAATTGCTTAAGCTGTGTAGGCATTGCTCACCCACTCGCAAACAAGCTTAAACCCGCTTACTG
Organism: Protopterus annectens; assembly: GCF_019279795.1. Taxonomy (NCBI): domain Eukaryota; kingdom Metazoa; phylum Chordata; order Ceratodontiformes; family Protopteridae; genus Protopterus; species Protopterus annectens. The sequence goes on from NC_056739.1 coordinate 1,218,062,923, forward strand.
CTACTTAAAAGTGTTTACTCCCACTTACCCCCGCACTAATTCCTTTAAAAGAAATGAAAAAGGGGCACGAAGAGGGAAAGACACTAGGGAAAATTGCTAGGGATGTGCAGGATGGGTGTAGGGAAGGTCCATAGCTGGCCATTTCTTCTACAGCAACAGCTGTGCATATACACTGATTTGGAGGTAAATTTGGGCACTCATACCCCTGAGAGAGGGGTGAGGATAACAATAATATGCTATGATGCCAATTAGACCAGATTACATGTGTCCAGTTGACATGTGTGTGAAATGGACAGCTATGTATGGGGTGAGATTTTTTTTTGGGAACAGATTGCCCTTTTTTTTAAGGTGAGAGTGGGATGTTGGGGAGGAATAGTAGGTATGTTTGGGGAGGTAGATTGGGTAGGATAACAGACAAGACAGAAAAGACAGCAGACATGGGGATATATGATACATATGGGGGGTAAACACCTTGGATGGGGAGGGATGTTTGGAAGTCGGAAGCCGATGAACCCTCAAGTGGAAACACTGGGACTGAGGTCCCCACCCATGGGCAGTCACCACTGCACCTTCCCTGCCCAGAAGGTGGCTGTGCTGGTGGCTGAGTAGGAGGGGCAGGCTGACCCTCTAGTTGTGCCACATGGCCCTCAAGCTGGTGTAGCAGATCTCCAAACTCCCTGCGGAGCTTATTACACACCAGACCCTGGATCTGACGATGGGTGACAGTGTCCTATCCATGCCTGCTCCCGGGTTGGGCGTGCCCGATTCCATGAGGCAGTTCTACCCGAAGGTGGTGCAGAACCAGCAGATGAATAGGTCCTGGGGTGGGCCCCACACGTGCTGGTGCCCCATGCCATGGCCAGATGAGGTGGGAGAGGTGGGTCTGCTTGGACTGGCCTTCTATAATGTGCTATGGTGTTTCAATTTTAAAACATATGTGGGTTAGTAATAGTCAACACATTCCAGGATTAGGTATAACAGCATGCATAGATATTCCCATTAACCCAAAACACCAGATATGAAACAGTTGCATAGCAAAGAGAACACAGGCATATATGGAACCACAGTTGCCATTACAACAGCATGCAGGTACATTGATGACAGCATGCCACCAATGTGGGAGTATTTCAACATGGGACATGCACAGAACAAATTTCAATATTTATCAAACAACAGGACATATGTCCCAACAGTAGATTTAATAGTGCACATACTGACTGAGTTGTGTATTTAGTTTATTATTGCAGATATGGTGGGGGGGAGATGTCAATTAACAACTTGTATGCCCCTGTTGTTCTCATCACTTTCTTAGTCAGTGCTGATGATCTGTACCTTACAGGTATTATTACACTACCCTATGGTCTTAGTTTGGATGGTGGTATGGATGTAGACAACTATATACATGAACTGAGTTTTACCTGCAGTATACACCTCTTACCTGGTATACCTGTGGAGGTATTGTTTGTTAATACTACCTGACTGTTTCTACGCATATTCCCAGATTCCAGGTTGATGTTATGCACATACCTCTCCATCTCTTATTGCACACACTCTGGGCATGTCTTAAGAACATGCAGGTGAAACCAGGACATATTTTGACTATTGCCCTCATAAACCTTTGGTGAGTTCTACAATGACAGGTTTGTTTTCATAGACATTTTCCAAATATTTACAGGCCTGACAGTCAGTTATATGACATTAAATGCTGCCTCCATGTCAGAGATTAGCATGCTGATATGCCAGGGGGGCAGGGTAACTGCCAGCAGATATGGGCTAATTTTCTGGATATTCCGCACAGATTTGTACAGTCAAGGGGTATGATTCTGCATACAGCTTACTACCACTCCCAGGATTCGAACCATGGCTATGTGTGCTAAAATAAAACAGTATACATCACAGTTGAGTGTGCTATATAGACATTTGCTGTGTATCTTTTCTCTGAATTCTTTCTATAAGTCTCCCGTGGTTTTACAATCTGACCTTGTAATTACAACACTCTTATACAAGGTTTCCTAGACAGTTTTATTGTGTAGCACTGTGTGGATGACAATGATGAGTAATAACTTATTAGTCAGAGATACTGCAACACTAACACTGCCATACAATACCAGACTAAACAGTACCAGTACAAGATTTCAATCTTTTATTTCTAGGCACAATTTTTGTATCTGACAGACCTGTGGGGGGAATGTTTGTTAACACTACCTTAATGTTGTCACACATATTACCAGATTCCACATTATTATTATGCACACACATCTCACTCTTTTACTGCACAAACTCTGGTCATAGCTTCACAACATGGGGGTGGAGTTGGGACATACTTTGTTTATTACTCTCATAAGACTTTGTTGAGTTGATAGAGTGACAGGTTTGTTCTTATGGATATATTTCTTACAGTTATGATGTCTGACAATCAGTTGTATGTCATTATTTGCTGCCTAACCTTCTGGGATCATCCCACTGATTTGCCAGGGGTAACAGGGTGATGGACAGGAGACTTACACCAATTATTTGGACTTTCTGACAATATCTGTACAGTTGTGGGATATGATTCTGCATACAGCTTACTACCACTCCCAGGATTCGAACCATGGCTGTGTGCTAAAAATACAACCCTTCTCATCTCAGTTGAGTGTGCTGTTTGGATTATGTTGTCTATCTTTTCACTGTTTTCTAAGTCTCTCTCAGTTGTACAATATGACTTCTTGTGATTACAACAATCGTATTCAAACATTCCTACACATTTTATTTATGTAGCACAGTGTGGGTAACAGTGCTTAATACAACAGTACTATTAAGAGATTGCAACACATTACCATATGATACCAGAGTAAACACAAGCAGTCCAGCAGTTAGACCTTTATTATCAGGCTGTTAACTTTTATTTACATACAACCTATATGAGACTCTTGTTGCCATATTGTCTGGTTTATTCAGTACGTGCCATACACAATACAGGTTTTATTACTGGCAATTAACATTCTACTACTTTTAGATTTATTTCTTATGACAGTACATGCAAGATTATTATTAACCTGCCTCGCAACGCAACCTCTGCAATCTACAGGCATGGGCTTCCTGGTTTACAGCCCGCTTGTCTGCCACTGTCAAAGACATAAGAGGAATATTCAGCCATACCTATCCATAATATACATGAGCTGGCACTTATTAAAAAGGTAGCAGACCTACCTGCTAGAAGGTGGATGGGACATCACCCATCCACCTAGCCTCTTGGCTCTACTGATCGAAGAGCTCCCTCTTTCTCCACTTCAGGTCAGCATAGTGATGCCTGACCTGCTCACCAGTTTGAGGTATGCTAGTGGCACTGGTGAGATCAAAGGGCGAGATGGTCCCAGGCTTCTGCTTTATATTGAAACCTAGGTACTGGCCCTGCAGCATTCTCTGGTCATGGGTCTTTAACAAGGAGTCCTGCCATGACTTTGGACTCCTGGATGCCCCAGCTCTGCACCCGGAAGTGCACTCCTTCATCCATACCAGTCATAGTGCCTACAGGAGGAAGCTGCAACCAGTTATGAGATGTATTTCCACCTGTGGGGTTTAAATAGGGCTGATTTCCTGCACTTTGCCATGATTGGACAGTTTTGAAAATACTAAGCTATGGGCAAACCTGCTTACCTAAGGCTGGAATTGCTTAAAGGGGTATACCAATGGGTAAACTGATTTAGCTGGCCTATACATTGCTTACACCTTGTAAGCCAGGGTGTGCAATGCTTAGCATTGCTTAATTTTTAATTTGCACAATATTTGATGTTTGGCATTGATTTATCATTTATTACATGTTATATATATGTTTGATATCTATGAGTCATCTGCATGTACACTGTATGGGGTTCTTGTGTTTATTAGGGGATTTCAGCACTTTATTACAATGACACCTCACATCTGGACTTAATGCAGTACTCCAGTTCACATATTTATGTTATGTAGTATGTTATACAACATAAAACTGTATATAGATTCCTTTCACATGTTAAGTTTGTTTTTCCTATAGTGAGGATCTGTTTGGTGATACCTCCATTTTTTATGTGCTGCTGTGATGGCTTACTGTTTACCTGCTGTGACTATAGTGTACAGGGTCCTGGGTTCAAGACCTGCAAAGGCTGTTTTTTGTTGCTGGGAAGAACAGCGGCTGTTGGATACAGACTGATTAAAGGACCTTTAAGCAATTGTAAGCGGGTTTGCACAACTGTAAGCAACGATAACTTCCGGTTAAATATGCTTACAGAGCGTTAGCTTCAATATTGCTTAACCTATGTGCGCATTGCTTACCCCCAAGCAAACAGGCTTAAATCCGCTTATTGCTGCTTAAATATGCTTACTCCCACTTACAACTGCTTAATAGTGCTAACTCCCGCTTACTCGCACACTAATTTAGACAGAAATGTAACATGGTTCTTGGGAAGGTGATGGATTTGGACACTCTATGGATTTATCTTTCATTAAACATTATACCTTCAATTTGTATCCCTGATTCATGTGTACATATACTGTATGGCGCACTTGTGTTTATCTGTGGATTTTGCAACATTATTACAATGACACTTCACATCTCCATTTAATGCAGTACTCCAGTTCACAAATATATGTTATTTAGTAGGTTATACAACAAAAAATATTGTTCATAAAGTGATTTGACATGGAAAATGGAATTTACTGGAGTGAGAATCGAAGTGGAAATGACTGCTCGTAAGGCGAATGCTCTGACCACTGCACTATTGCAGTACTGTTTCATTTGCATATATCTTGATATTTATCTTCTTGTGCCATTTAAGCTACAGTATGCGTAGCTAAGCAATGGGCAAACTCATGCACCTAAGGTTAAATTTAATCTGTTTGATAAAAAACGTGTTTATATTATTATATTTTAAATATTGCTCTTATAAACTTGGGGTGACGGGATTTGTTTTTATGTACATTTTCTAATGGATTTGATGTCTGACACTCATATGTTTTCCATTATTTCAGATGAGATCATCCCAGTGATTTGGCAGTGTAAATGAGGACCAGCCCAAATGTATATTCATAGGTTCATACTAGGCTATCTGCCCTAGGGAATTTATAAGCCTAGCCAGAGTGTGTTTGGCTTTTGCCACCCATTTTAAATTAATTTTGCTATGCCCTTTTTCGAGGTTAGTATACTGTGCCTCTGTCTAACAGTGACACAGAAGTGATACCCGGGGTAAACCTATGATCCCCCATCTACTCATCAAGATTCCTCTTGAAGAGAGTCAATGAGGGACTCTGCCTAACCTGGACTGGGATTTTATTCCAGAGTGAAGGGAGCCTCTGGGTTATGAATCTGTCCCTCCAGCATGTCCTATTTATTTCAGTGCTGAGGTTCAAGTCTCTCAAGCGCGTAGCTCAATGGGATTTTAATTTTCTGAGGTGCAGCATGTCCATTAATTCCGGGTTGGACATGGTTTTATACGTCAGGCACAGATCGCCTCTGAGCAGGCGGTATGCCACTGAGTAAAGCTGGAGTTTCTTTAACCGGGAAGCATATGGCATCTGTTTGAGCCCTTTGATCCTCTTGGTGAGGTACTTTTGGAGTCTTTCCAGTTGCTGCAGGTGTCTGGTAAGGTACATCCAAAAAGGGACATTGTACTCAATTATGGGCCTGATGAGGGATGAGTAGAGAGGTACGATGACCTCCCCTGATCTAGATGTGAATCCCTTCATGATTAGGTGGGCTATATAAAATGTTTTTCTAACCACTTTGGCCACGTGGTTGTCAAATGAGAGATTGCTATCAACTTGGCTCCCCAGGTCCCTAATTACTTCTTCTGTACTTAATGGATTACCACCTATGTGGTAATTTGTGGGCACTTTGTTTTGCCAAAGGGATGCCTATACACTTTTTGGCATTTAGCTTGAGGCCATGGCTCTGGCACCAGTTGTCTGTTTTTATGAGGCCCTTTTGGAGGATGCTTGTGTCGGCTGGAGAGTCGATTATAGCACCCAGTTTGCAGTCATCTGCAAACTTGGTCAGCCACAGTCCTTCCGTGTTGGCCTGTACCTCCGAGAAATATATAACGAACAGGAGAGGTCCCAGGACTGAGCCTTGTGGGATGCCACTTGTAACTGGTTTGGAGTCTGACATGGCTCCAGCAATTCTAACCATGTGAGTTCTGTCCTTGAGCCAGTTTACAACCCATCTAGTGACATATGGGTTTATATTTAAGCTGGTGAGCTTATCTATAATGCCCGAGTGGGGTATTGTATCAAAGGCTTTTGCGAGGTCCAGGTAGGCTGTGTGGACCACCTTCCCCTCGTCAATGGCCTTGTTGACTGTTTCAAAGAAATCAACCAGGTTTAAGAGGCAGGATCTGCCCTTAACAAAGCCAAACTGGGTAGGATCCAGTGTCTGTAGGTCCCCAATATCTTTTTTTATGAGGTCCATGATGATCCTTTCCATCGCTTTGCAGACCAAGATAGTCAGGCTTATGGGGTGATAGTTTCCAGGATCCGTTGAGGCACCACTTTTGTGGAGAGGGACCACTGTTGCTGTACGCCACTCTTTGGGTAGATATCCTGTGGTATGGCTGAGATTGAACAGTAGTTTTATGTTTGGTTTTAGCTCTTTTTGGAGTTCATGTAGGACGCAGCCCAGGACACCGTCTGGTCCCATTGATGCTGTGTTTTTTGCTTTGGAGAGGGCGGCTCTTACCTGAGCATCTGAGATGTCAGTGGGGCAGCACTTTGCTGGGATAGATATTTGCCCTTTTGGTGGGGAGGGGGGGAGAAGTTTGCGCTGAACCTGTCAGCTAGGATGTTGGCAATGTCTGTAGGTTTGGTGTATTTTTTGTCATTTTGGACTAATTCTGAGCATATCTGGGAATTCCCACCCAGGTTCCTAACATAACTAAAGAAAGCCTTGTGATTATCCTTAGTGTCCTTTGCAATTTTTGTCTCGAAGCTGGCCTTAGACGATTTTATGAGTGCCCATAGTTTTTTTGCTAACACTGATCAGAGATGCCTTCCCTTTTTGGGATTTTGCTCTATCATGTAGTAGCTTCCTCCTTCTATTGTATAGTTTGTTTATGGCTGGGGTCCACCAGACAGGACATCTGCCTTTGGAGGATTGGGTCTTGGTTTTATTTGGGATTGCATGATCCATGCATTCCTGAAGGTGCTCATAGAATGCGTTTATAAAGGATTCTGCGGTCTGGGCCGTGTTTTCCACAGGCCCGGGGGCTTTGAAGGATTCCACCTCAGTTTTGTGGAGTGTGAAATTTGCTTTAGAGAAGTTTTTCACTGTGGTTTTCTGGGCAGGGGGTGGGGTCGGGATGTGAATATCCAGTGAGATTAATTTATGGTCTGATCTTACCAGTGAGGGATACACTTCTGGTCTGGAAGATAGAGTCCCCATGTTGGTGATGATCAAGTCCAGTATGTTTTCCCCTCTTGTGGGAGTGGTAACAAGTTGTTCCATAGCATTTGAGTTTATAAATTCTAGGAACCTTTGAGCTAGGGTTTTGGAGCTAGAGTAATGCTCCCAGTCTATGTTTGGGTAGTTGAAGTTGCCCAATATAATGGTGTTTGGAGAGACCTTCATAGTTTCTCGTGTTCTCAGGAAGGCCGAGTGGGGTTCCTGGGTTTGGGAGGGTGGTCTGTAGCAGGCTATAAACTGGAAGGCAGTTTTACCCACTGTTAGTTGCACATGGATAGTCTCTGATGCTTCGTGCTGTGCCACCAACCTGGAGGTGTGGGTATCTTTGACAAATATTGATACTTCCCCTCCTTTTCTGGTTCAGTCCAAGTTTTGGGACCGAAAAGCATGGTATGAGGTATAACCTGGTAGTGCTGGGGTGCTCTCGGGAGCCTTGAACAAGGTTTCTGTTACTGCACAGATATCGATGTTCTCCATGCTAAGGAGAGTTTTGAGTGCATGCATCTTGAGGTTTAGACTTCTGGCATTGAGTAGCATTACTCTTAGTTTCTTATCCCTTGTGATACCTATGGAGGTGGGTTTGTCTTTTGAGCCTTGCCTAAAAAAGGCACTATGGGGGTAGCAAGAGCCTTTGCCAATATTCGAAAGCCCAGGGGTGACAGGTGCAAGCCAGCCCTAATGAAGCATCATGGCCTGTTGAGCATGTCATCCAAGGCTGACAGGCATTGGATCCCCTTTGAATGACACCAATATTTAAGCCAATTGTTGAAATTGATCATCTTGTCTTCATATTGTGGCATCATTCTTGGTGAGGTTAAGATGCTACTCAAGGTCAGGGTCATACCGGCCTGGGCCACATGCTCAGAGAGCTCCTCTATGTCTCTTTTCATGTAGTCCAGGGAGGTACGTCTCAGGTCATTCACACCAGCATGGAAAATGACTGAGTCATATTTGTACTTGCCTTGGAGTGACCTGAGTACTTGTGTTATGTGGTGGATCCTGGCACCCGACAGGCAGCTCACCGTGACCTTCTCCTTGTTCAGCCCCGGTGAGCGGGACGTCAGTGTGCCTGATGATAGAGTCACCTATTACAAGTGTATCAGGTGTGTTGTTTAGCCTTAAGGGCTGTGACTGTTCGGCACACTGGCTTTGTGAGCTATGTGTTGCATGTGTTTTGTTTTGGGGTAGCGGTTGCTTGGGTGTCTGCTTTGGAGGTCTCTGCTGCTTAGGCAGATTTTTATTTAGAGCCTCCGAGTATGTTTTTGTGTGTTTATGTGTTTGGTTTGCTGTCGTGGTAGGTCTATGTGAGACTGGAACTGTAGTGAGTGTGGTTTCCTTCTCCTCCTGACAGGTTTCGCCAGTACTGAGTTGAGAGAGCTTAGCCTCCAGTTTGGCTATATGGTTGCATCTCTCACATGTGTTGGAATTTGTTGGGAGGAGGAGAGGGTTGTCTGTGTACATGAGGCAGTTGTAACATTGCCTCAAGATTCCCAGATTCACCAGCTGGACCGGAGAGGAGATTGACAACTGACCTTTGGACATGCTAGAATAGTATTGGGAATTCCTTTATAATTGAAAAAAAAGGGCCAATGGGAAACAAGGTACTCAAGGGGAGTTTGTGAGGTTGTAGTGCTTTTAATTTTTTAGTGCTGACTTATATAATTGCTTTAGTGAGCAAGTGCCAGGTAACTTAAATGCAATGTGTTACAGGTAACTTAAATGCAAAAATGACAAACAGTAACTTTCTTTCAAGTGAAACAAGGAAATAAGTACAGTAAGCAATGCAGATGTCACTAGGGATCCACAGAAGCACTGAAAAAACGTGTTTTAGGTGGAATTAGCATTTCAGGGAAATAACAAGCAAACAAGCATACAAACAAAGCTAGATTCAGCAGGCCCGGGTCTAGTCTATGCTACAGCAAACAAGGTGTACCAATTCCAGTAAAAAACAATTCAAATATGCAGGCACTATAAGCCTTTAACCAGAAATTCCCAGCTCAGAAGGGCAGAGTCCAGCCTCTCCTCCCACAAGAGTGCAGACCACAAACCTTCTTAATGTAAAATAACTGGCCTGAAGCCCAAGTGCTTAAACCAGAACTAATACACTTTTAGAATAACAGACACTGAGCCCTCAATCAGCAGTTCCCAACTTAGAAGGATGTAAGCTACCTGTCCTGCCACCACAGTGCAGGCCACAAACCTTCCTAATGTAAAACAACTGGTCTGAGCCCAAGTGCTTAATCCAAAAGACTTAGAATGATAGCTACAGGTTAATCAAGTTACTACCAAGCAGTAATAAATACAATTTAATACTTTAAAGAATGCCTGGATTAGTGCTCAAGTTATATAAACAAAGCTAGATTCAGCAGGCCTGGATCTAGTCTATGCTACAGCAAACAAGGTGTACCATTTTAGTAAGAAACAGTTCAAATATGCAGGCACTATAAGCCTCTAACCAGAAATTCCCAGCTCAGAAGGGCAGAGTCCAGCCTCTCCACCCACAAGAGTGCAGACCACGAACCTTCTTAATGTAAAATAACTGGCCTGAAGCCCAAGTGCTTAAACCAGAATTAATACACTTTTAGAATAACAGACACTGATCCCTCAATCAGCAGTTCCCAACTTAGAAGGATGTAAGCTACCTGTCCTGCCACCACAGTGCAGGCCACAAACCTTCCTAATGTAAAACAACTGGTCTGAGCCCAAGTGCTTAATCCAAAAGACTTTGAATGATAGCTACACTTTAATCAAGTTACTACCAAGCAGTAATAAATACAATTGAATACTTTAAAGAATGCCTGGATTAGTGCTCAGGTTATACAAACAAAACTAGATTCAGCAGGCCTGGATCTAGTCTATGCTACAGCAAACAAGGTGTACCAATTTAGTAAGAAGCAGTACAAATATGCAGGCACTATAAACCTTTAACCAGAAATTCCCAGCTCAGAAGGGCAGAGTCCAGCCTCTCCTCCCACAAGAGTGCAGACCACGAACCCTCTTAATGTAAAATAACTGGCCTGAAGCCCAAGTGCTTAAACCAGAATTAATACACTTTTAGAATAACAAACACTGAGCCCTCAATCAACAGTTCCCAACTTAGAAGGATGTAAGCTACCTGTCCTGCCACTACAGTGCAGAGCGCAAACCTTCTTAATGTAAAGCAAATGGTCTAAAGCCCAAGTGATTAAACTAAAAGGCTTAGAGTGAGTTACACCAAGCAGTAATAAATACAATTGAGTACTTTTAAGATGACGCAAAAGCAGAATAAAGTAGGAAGAAACACAAATACAGTAAAAGCAGATACATTTTTTTTTTTTTTTTTTTTTGAGTGAGCAAATGAGATGGGCCCAGGAGGAGTATCCAAGTGCAAATTTACAAGAGGGATGGGCAGTTACAAAGCCACCAAGATTAACACTGAGACAAAAACAGGAAGGGTGGGTGGGTACCTACAGAAAAAAACAGTCAACTTCTAGCTAGATATTGCTCAATGCAACACAAACAAATTACTTTAAAAAGTGCAGATAAAAGTTACTTAACTACACTGATGGGTTGAAGTTGATATCATACAGGTCTTAACTGGCCAAAGCTCACAGTTTAAACAGAAGATAATTCACTGTACCACTTGTATAAGACAGAAACTGAATAACAATGAAAGAAACTGCTTCCCCCACCTATCACTGGCTTTCAGGTTTTTAACAAGCCTTAACTGAAAATACCACATGCACTACTGAAAAAACAGTCAACTTCTAGCTAGATATTGCTCAATGCAACACAAACAAATTACTTTAAAAAGTGCAGATAAAAGTTACTTAGCTACACTTATGCATTTAAGTTGATATCATGCAGGTCTTAACTGGCCTAAGCTCACAGTTTAAACAGAAGATAATTAACTGTACCACTTGTATAAGACAGAAACTGAATAACAATGAAGGAAACTACTACCCCCACCTATCACTGGCTATGCAGGTTTTTAACAAGCCTTAACTGAAAATACCACATGTACTACTGAAAAAACAGTCA
>NC_056739.1:1218079356-1218118867 GCF_019279795.1 Protopterus annectens
TCCTTCTCAAAGTTAGGGATAAAGCTTGTAATACATGTTATCACAATAAGACCAATCACAACAGGCAGATTTTCCTTGAACTACAAAATAAAGCAAAAAAAAAAAAAACAGATATGGCAAGATACGAAAAATCACTGAACAGAGCTACAAGTAAAACATGCTATTAACCCCCAAAAATTCTGGGCAGCTGTCAGCCAAGTATTACAACCAGGTAAACCCACTACCCCTCTCCCCAGTGTAAGATGAGATAATATAGAGATAGCTACCCAATTTAACAACTACTTCACTTCTTCCATCTTTAACCTAACTAGCAACAGCCAGCCTTGCACTGTCCTGCAACCAATCAGCAACCCAAACTCATATCCCCCATTAACTATCAAACCAGTTCCTACCAACACAATATACATGCACTTCACTAAACTAAAACCCACCACTTTGGCAATCGACAAAATCTCTGCAGAGTGCCTCAGAATTGCCACTAGTGCTATAACTTATTCCATCTCGATACTTAACAACTGGTCTATCAATGAGCATACAATTCCAGCCCTTTGGAAAACCTCCTACACAATATCCTTACACAAAGATGGTCTTGCAACCAAACTTAGCAAGTACCGCCCCATAGCAATCTTATCCCCCTATCAAAAATCCTTGAAAGAATTATCCATACTCAGTTGATGATACATTTACTTACAAACAGTTTCCTCACCAACACTCAACACGGCTTTCACACATTCCATAGCACCACCACAACACTCTTATCCTTCACCAATACTGCCAAGCAATATAGGAACCAAGGAAACCTAGTGTCTGCCACCTTCCTCGATCTGTCCAAAGTATTCAATACAGTATCCCACAGCAATCTACTTACTTTCTTAGTCAAACTCAACCTAAACAACCCCTCCTTGCTTTGGTTTCAAGACTACCTATCTAACTGCCAGCAAGCAGTTAAGTGGGATAATTCCCTTTCCCTCCTTCTCCCAGAAACAGTAGGTGTACCACAGGAATCCATTCTGGGACCACTACTATTTAATATCTTTACAAACACCCTCCACACTGCCACCCAGCAAGAAACAATAGTCCAATATGCAGATGATACTACACTGATCTGCTTAGCCCCACACTCCAAACACTCCAGATTAAAACCCAAGAGGCCTTCTCCAATTTGGAAAACTGGATAAAAATCTCACAACTAATACTTAACCCCAAAAAGACTAAACCTACGCTTTTCCACCCTAATAAAACTAATGACTCTTCTGCTCTTTTCTCTATCAATTCTTCCAATAACACCCAAATCTAATCACCAGTCTGAATTTGTTTATTTTTGGAAGGCACCACTCAGAAAGTTTGGAGAACATCAAACAGGCTCCTTAGCTGCTTAGATAACATGGAACGGAAGCCTCCTCACTGAAAAACTCTCTTTCAGCCACTTCATAACTGCAATGAGTGGCAGTCTACCCCCCTCCCACCAGCCTGTATTTGCTGCTTTTTGGAAGGCACCAGTGTGAATGTGTTTATTTTTGGAAGGCACCACTCAGAAAGTTTGGAGAACAGCAAACAGGCTCCCTAGCTGCTTAGATAACATGGAACAGAAGCCTCCTCACTGAACAACATATGTATAGCTTTTGTCTAACAAATACTGTGGGTCATAGTCCTGATATTTTAGCTGGCACTGCTAAACTTAGACTATAAAAGGAAACATCCTACAGTCTTAGAACTTAGTTTGGTGCTTGGGCTTGCACACTTGCTAAGGACTTCCAAGAGCATTTGCTTTCCCCAACCTTCTTTCTTAGTATTAGTATTTTCCTCTCACTCCTGACTAGATGGCAGTATAACACAATGGCAGCATGACTCGCCTAACTAGCTCTCCTCAGCTGCTTCCCTGAGACTGCTTCAATCTTGCCTAACTCTTTTATCTTTAGGGTTCTTACTCACTTACCTACAAAGTGCCTGCCCTGTCAACTGGTCATAGTGCTTAGGTGCCTGAACTCTCTCTGGTTTTACTTTGCCTAGCCCACTTCAAGCAACCCCCAAAGTTAGTGACTAGCATACCCTGCTGCATAAAGCTTCATTGATTGTTTCTGGACCATCCACTCATCTTGTCCAGCTGGGCCATCCCACTTCATTTTGCCCTCACTATGCTTAAGTTCAATCCACTCCCCTACCCTACTACCATTCCCACCCACCTCACTTTCATTTATCTTATACTTTTCCTGCTTTGACCACACCCTACCCAGCCCTTCCACTTCCTCCTACACTTACCAATCACCCAGCTCTTCCAACATACATAATTTAACCACACCCCTCCCCACCCTTATACTTCTTCCTACACTCAACTACTATCTAGCACTTCTCACATACCTAATTTAACCCACACTACTACATATACTTTTCTTCTACCCCTCTTCTTGTTACAATTCTCCCTACTCAATAACCAATTCTCTATACTCAATTGCCTCCCACACACCTCCCAATCTCTATCATTATGTCTACCTCCAAATCAAGCCTTATAATATACCTTCTACTACTTATCCTTACCACATCCATTCTCCTACTAATCTCTTCCACCACCTCTTATCTACACACCCTCCCACCTATTAACTCATCTCCTACTATTACCTCCCCCCTTGTCACTTCCTGTACTATCCATTCCATCCCTATAGCCCCATTTCTTTTCTGTCAAACACTACCTTATATACCTTCAAACTCTTCCTTCCCCCTATACTCTCAGGCAAATTCAAAATAAGACACTACATCCAAATTAACCTCCTTCACTCTATCAGACTACATATTGCTAACTTATTGCTATCAGGTGACATAAACCCAAACCCTGGACCCAACCATAGCATCTCTCTCCCTGCTTGTTTGGCACACCTTCAGAACCCCAACTCTAACCTATCCTTCCAGTTTCCCTCTTCCACTCCCACCAAAAATCTTTCTTTTATAGCTATGAATATTCAGAGCATCACTAACAAAGTCTCTCTCTTCCATGTCTGGCTGTCCATGCATACCCCTGATATTTTGTGTCTTTCAGAAACCTGGCTTAAGCCACAAGTATCTAACACTGAAATACTTCCACCAGGCTATAATATCCTCCACCAAGATCACCTTAAAAAGAAAGGTGGAGGTGTTGCAGTTCTATACTCCAAACAACTTACTATATACCCTCTCTTAATTACTGCTTCAAACTTTCACCCTACCAAAATTATCATAGCCAACTGTGTAATTAACACCCATAAAAATATTACAATTGTATACATTTACATCCGCCCAGGGAATAATATCCCTATCCTTGAAAATCTACTCTCCTGGATCTCTCAAAACATCCCCCATGAAACCATTATTATGGGTGATGTAAACATTGATTGGAATGCCCTTGTTACTGATTCCCCAAACTCCTCCATTCATCTCTCTGGCTTCTCTCAGCTAATCTCTAGCCCTACTTGGATTAACAAATGCACCAACTTAGGTTTCACTCTCAACTGGATCCTCACATCTAGCCCCAATCTTTATCATAATCTTTCTACCCTGTCAGACTTCCTTAGTGATCACCACCCCATCTTCATTACTAGTATTTATATCATGTTATCGAAAGATGAAAATAACGAACGCTATTTCATCGGCCCCAAAACATCTAAACATGAAAATATCGAACATTTAGAACAGAAATTTTTTTCCCCGAAACACATACACACAACATAAGCACATCAAACAAACAGCAACCACAAACATGCACTTAAATTCCTACATCTAACACTACACTAAACTAAACATACACTACTATCTACCCACTTACCTTAACCCAAACCCTAACCCTAAGGTCCGTCACTATCGCACACTCACCTTACCCGCGCCCTAACCCTAACTCACTTAAACCGCCCCTAACCCTAAAGTCTGTCACTATCGCACACACCCCTAACCCGCACCCTAACCCTAACTCACTTAACCCGCCCCAACCCTAATGTACAAACAATTGCACACTTACCTGTACCAAACCCATGCCTTACCACCGCAGCGTTAAGAATAGCGAAGCCACAGAAACGGCCAACCAAATTCTTTCCCGAGAAAAGAATTCGCTGTTCTGCAGCTTCTCTATTCTTAGCGTTCGCTGAATAGTGTTTGATATCAGAACATTCAAAGTTTTAATACTTCGATGTTCTGATATAGACTTTATTACTAGACTTTGTCCTCAACTCCATAAACCCCAGCTCTACAGAGACTGTCAAAATCTCTCCAGTTTTAACCCTGATACTTTCAACCATCTGCTCTCTCCTATCAACTGGTCTTTCATCTTCCATGTTCCCCTTAAAGATGCAGTCCTGTCATTTAACAACCTCTTTCTTGAAACACTCAACTCCCTTGCACCCATTAGGAAACTAATAATCAAAACTCATTTTGCTCCCTGGGTAACTCAAGCCACCAGGACACTCATGAACAAGGGAGATAATGTATGGAAAAAAATGGAAAAACTCCAAATCCCCTACCAATCTTCAAACTTACAGACAGCTCTGTAACTTAACCAAAAAACAGATTACCCTTGATTAACAAAACTTTTTCCAACAACCACTCAATAACCCTCACTCTAATCCCCCCAAACTTTGGCAATCTGTAAATAAGCAATTAGAACCAGGATGTCCATCTTCTCCCAACCCCTGCCCTAACAGCTCTCCCCCAGACACCGCTGCTTTCCTTAGTTCCTTCTTTATAGACTCAGTCCATAACCTGGCCAAAGGTGATACTATCTCTGACCCTGTACCTCCTATTTTCCCCACACTCTACCATTTTCTCTCTCAAACCTGTCTCCACTATGTACATCAAGTCCCTTCTCTCTAAACTTAAAACTTGTTCTCCATCAGTAGATAATTTACCTCCACTATTCCTAAAGATAGCCACTAACTCAGTTGCTTTCCCCATGTCCATACTAATCAATACATCCATTCAGGAAAACACTGTGGCTAATATCTGGAAAAATTTCTGTCATACCCCTTCACAAAGGTGGTGATGCAACTGACCCCTCAAATTTCAGACAAATTGTTATCCTGTCCCCTCTGTCTAAAATGTTAGAGAAATGCATCCACAAACAGTTCCTTGATCATTTACACAATGATAACCTTCTCAACCCCTCCTAACATGGCTTTCACCCTAAACATAGTAGTGCTACTGCTCTTACATCTTTCATAAACACCATTGCAAAATCCCTTGATAATAATGAATTAGTGTCCTGCTTGTTTCGCGATCTTTCCAAAGCCTTTGACACTGTTTCCCACAGATGACTCCTGTTCAAACTAGCTTCTCTAAACCTTTCTGACTCTACTTTATCTTGGTTCCATTCTTGGACCCCTACTTTTCAATATATTTATTAATGAGCTTCACTCTTCTTGCCCACTCTCTAATATTATTCAATATGCTGACGATTCCACTATCATCTCCTCTTCCAGTGACATTACTCACCTCCATACCCTCACTGAAGACTCCCTCCACTCTGTTGAAAGGTGACTCACTAGTAACCAACTGGTACCAAACCGTAAAAAAACAAAACTTCTCCTATTCCTCCCCTCTGCTCTCCAACACCATAAAACTACCTTCTCTGTCTCATCCTTGAATAACATTCCTATCTCTACTGAGCCTCACACTAAACTCCTTGGCATTGCTTTCGATGACCACCTTAAGTCTGATCTTCATACTCAACAATGTATTAAAAAGACTCACCAAAAACTTGGACTCCTTTACAGCCACAAAAAATTCCTCACTCATTCCTCCAGACTTTCCCTTGCCCAAGCCTTCCTTCTCCCCATATTACTCTATGGAGCTCCAGTACTCATAAACCTCCAATCTAATCTTCTGTCTAAATTGGGAATTACTTATAACAAAATTGCAAGATTTGCATCAAACCTACCCTACCACACCCATCACTGTGTAGCCTTAAACACCTGCGGTGGTTGGAATTTCATCATCAGATTCTGTTATCCCAGCTCCTCATAGCCCATTCTGTCTTACACGATCCTTCTTTTTGCCCCTCTCTCTACACACTCATTCAGCAGTACACTCCCAATTGTGTTCTTCATAGCTCTCAACAAAACCTACTACAAGTTTATACCCCTATCAAAAATGTTGGTAAACTGCTCTATAGCTACTCCACTGCAAAAGCCTGGAACAAACTTCCACCTCACACCAGATCTATCACTGATTCTAACTCCTTCAAAACTGCTTTAAAAGCTACCTACCATATGGAATGGCTATGCCTTTGCAATGACCCAATATAATCATATGTTCATATCTTCCAATCCTACCTTATATTTCTCTTCCTACCCACTATTATCTCTACCTGTCAATCTTCCTCTCAACAGTCACTCACTTAATTCCTATCTACTATAGTCTTTCATTTAAATTCTACCTATTATGAATGTATATACTCCTCCTAACTTAGACTATTTCTCTGCTGATCCCCCACACTTAAGCCTTTTTCTTTAACCATCTCCATAGCTCATACTGTTGGCATTTCTGTCTCTTTTCTGACACATGTTCATTCATACCATTCCTGTACAATAATGTAACAAAAAATGAAACAAATTATGTATAATATTGTACAGTTTTTAGATTTATGCTTGAGAATTTCCTTCTATGTATACTTTGTTATTGTTATAATTTTGTTTTTACTGTATCCATTCAAATTTTATGTAACTGTTTTATGTAACTGTTTTGTGGAGCATTTCTCCTCGGGTCTCCACTGAAAAGGGGTCTCTACCCAGTTGAGCTAACCTGGTTAACAAATGTCAATAAATAAATAAATAAATAAATAAATCTCCCCAGTATCACAAGATAAAGCTTGACAAACATGTAGCACAAACCATATCTAAAGTCCATAAAAAATTTGGAACCCTATACCACTGCAAAAACTATCTACAAAAAACACCAAATTTACTATATCCAGAACTTACCTTCTCTCTTCATTGCTCTGTGCATCCCCTGTATTAACAAGCCTTAACAAGACAGACCTACACAAATTGTTCAAGTACTATAATAAAATTGCTAGATTCGCAACCAACTCTAATTTCCACTCCCACCACTGTCACTCGCTAAAGCAACTAGGTTGGCTAGAACTCCCCATCTTACTAAACTACAACCAATTCACCATGGCTCATTACTTGCTGTACCACTCAAACAAGATTCCTGATCACTCAGGCTTACTCAGCTTACACAATTCTACTCACCATCTAGATCCACATACAAAGCCCTTCTTGAAGTAACTAAGTGTAGACACAGTGCTGGTGAATCCCTCTACTCCTACACAGTTGCTAAAATCTGGAATTCTCTTCCACCAGATATCAGATTGCAAGACAGCAGTCTCATCTTTAAAACCCAGTTAAAAGCCCACCTCAATCTCATCTGGCAATGTACCTGTACTGACCATGGGTAGCCCTACTACCACCATTTAGATAAATCTTCCTCTGGCACTACTCAAAGGTCAAACATATAGAAACAAACTACCATAATGAATTGTATTTTTAAATGTATGTATATAACTGTATATAGTATTACTTTGCTTTCTTACTCACATTATATTCTGTAACTTCTCATCATACTATGCCATGATATACTATTGTTTGCTCTATTGTTTGTTTGTTCTATTAATTTATACTCATCTCTGACTTTTGTATTTTTATCATGTATGTGGAGCTTTTGTATTTTTTATGACTGTCATGTATGTTCAGCTTTTCTTCCCTATCTCTGCTGAAAACGGGCACCTGATTACCAGGTTGGTCTGACTGGGCAATCAAATATAAAATAAAGTAAATAAACGATAATTAGATGCAAATAAGATCTTTTACAGGCATGTGACCTACCCCTAACTTGTTTACTGTTTTTAAATAGGTGCCGCGGGATATTTTACATCCACTTGAGCTACCACCAACTCTTACAGATAAGACATCAGTTTAATCTGTTATCCAAAGGATTCCACAATCGGGAGGGCATCACCTTTTTTACCCTGTACTGCAGCATCTGTATTGGAACATTAATCTAGCTACCTGGTAAGCCCGACTATATACTTGGAAGGCTGTGCATTTTTATGCTTATTATTATTTTCTTATATGTACTATTATTGTTATAATTTTTAGAAAAGGGGATAAAACATTGTGGCAGCTTCTAATGACTTATTAAAAGAAACAGAAACCAAAGCTGAGCATGTATCCCTGCAGCTCAAAAGAAGACTCAATAAACACAAGGAGCTCATGAAGTGTGGTGGGAGACAATAAAAACTGCTTCTTTCAAATAATCAGATACTGTCCCCAAAATAGTTTCTCAAGGAAAAGAACAACCAGGCACATCAGGAAAGAACAAAGCTGAAAATATAGCGTTAAACTTTAATTTTACTAAAAAAAAAATAAAATAAAATGTAGTAAAAACCTGGTTTAGCGCTTTCATCCCAAATACATTAACAGGACTTCTTCAAAACCAGGAATTTTTCAAAAGACAAAGTTAAAATAGGCAAATGATCAATGACATGACAGTTTAAACTACCAATGAAATACATTTGAATAAATAATTAATTAATTAGAAACATCTGGTTGAACCTGTGTCAAGAACAAAATTAATACAAAAAAATAGCCAGTTAAAAAGTACATGGTATACAATATGAATGCAATAAAGAAATACATATACATTGTGCATTAAGGTATAAAAATATAGAAAAAGGAATGAATACTAGCCTTCTGCACCAACCTTCATGCTGCACTGTAGGGTTAGCAATCCACCTAAAGTGGGAATACTAGAAGTTTATTAAATTCTTCTTTATATGGTTTAGCAAAAATGAAGTTTCTACAAGTAACGGGTATTTTGCTGATTTTAAGAATGACATGTTCTCTGTTTGCATGTATGCAAGACAGGTATTGGCAACACTCTGTGACGTAAGACTGAGGAAATTAATGTATTAACATACTGTGTGTGTGTGTGTGTGTGTGTGTGTGTGTGTGTGTGTGTGTGTGTGTGTGTGTCTGCACTAAACTCTAAACTCTTCTTAGCTGCTCAACAATAGTTATGCTTTTGTCTAGATTTGTTCTCTATCTACAATGTACACATAGCCAAGTTGCATATAACATATCCTGATGACTGACAACAAACTGCATACAAGACCCAGCTATACTACAAGAGAAGAAAACCCAGCTGTATCTGTTCTATTGCCAGATGTAGAACACATTTTTGAGAAGAATACAATGTATTGCAAGATTCCAAAGCTGAATCTATTCAATTTTATATGATAAAAATGCAGTCTAGATTGTCTTAATAATATAAATAAATATTATCTATATACTGGTTAAGCAGAGCAAAGCAAACTTAAATTTTTACTGAGTCTTAAAAATGTTTAAGTATTTTTATTAACAAAGCTCACATGGACAGAAATCTGTGTATTTTTATGATGCATCCATTGGGAAGATTAACATGGATACAAAGCTCAGAAGCTGAAGTGAAATCTTTAGTGGAAAATGTAGCCACTGCAAGAGATCCAAGCTTCATGAAATATTTACTGCTAATCATATTACTTGCAATTTAGACTGGAAGTGATGGGTTAAACAAATAGTTAAATTATTAGTTAAAGTGAAAAATTTATAAATATGAATTTTGAAAGGTAGATTTTAAACAAAAGTACTTACAAATTGTCCAACAGATTTTAAATACATTTAAAGTCTGGAGATATGCTACAGCATTACATTTTCTATTCTAAGCGTAAACTCACTTTGCTAAATGAAGTTTGGCAACAAACCAAGTTGTCCTGGGACATCTTCATGAGGGGTTAGATTGATATTAGTGGGTTTTAAGTGGGTTGGGGAGGTGAAAGGGTTAAGTAGAGGCAGGGAGGATTGGGACAAAATGAGATAAGGGTAGGGAGGGGCTTAAGAGGTTTAGATAAGTGTAGCTGGGTAAGCAATCACATTTTGGTGTGAACTTGCTACTGCAAGTATTATGTCCATGATGACCAGAGGTATTATGGAGCAGGTAGGCCTTGGACTTGGGAAGAAGTGGTAAGGTTGGTAAATATCAAAGATTGGTGAGGTGGAAGGGGGGAATTGTCATTGGATTACTATTATATCACTATATTTTATCAGGGTAGTCTGCAGGCATGAAGCTTAGTTAAGGGAAAGTTGTGGGCGGTAGTTTAGTTTGTTTGGTTTTTGGTTGTGGTGTCAGGTAGCATGCATTGGACAGGGTAGTGGTGTGCCTACTCATGATTGAGTGTTTATTTATTTATTTTTCCCTCTCTCTCAGGTAATGGTTTGATCACTAGGGCTTCAGGCACTCAATCGTTGCATCAGTTGGTTCCGATTAGGTAGCCTTGGTGGGTGGGTAATGGCATACAGCTCAAGAGGTGCGTCCATTACAGATTTACATGCTGGCAATCAGGCAGCTTTGAGGCATTTTTGAATTGGCCTGATACTGTGGGTTAGACTGTTTGGTGTGCAGCACTGAAGTTTAGGTGTTCCCTATGGTTGCCTTGTTGGTGGCCTAAGGTTTGCAGGCTCTGAGGTTCGTAATTTTAAGATTTCTCCTGTAATTGGTTTCTTGGATGGTTAGTGTTTTTCGGGCAGTGTGAGTTGATGTTGTTTGCTCCAAGTGGTGGGGGAAGGGATTTGACACATGTGAAGTGGCAGAGTGAGAGACCGCTCGATAATACTCCAACATATGGCAGGGAAGTCGAATGCACATAACGGGAACATTGTCTGGAAACTATATTCTGTGGTGTACAACTCTTAGTTACAAAGCAAGTGTTCTCTTTTAAGCATGGAATATTCTTTTGTGAAAGCATTTAATATTATACTGCAGTATAGCATCTTACTGAGACACTATACTAAAATTGAAGAAGCAAAGAATTAAGAAGATAGCTATATTGATATAAGGTACTCTTTTAGGAAATTACGGGATAGACAGTGCAGAGGAGCTTCCATCAGGATGCACGCAAAACAACCAGCTAGGGCTAACTGCTGTCTCGGTTTTGTTTCTCTTTACAGTATGGAGTGCATTAGGCAAAAATGCCATAACAATACACTCTGAAAAAGAATATTCTGTAACACCTCAACAGAGGACATTTAACAACCAAAATGCCCATTTTCCTACACAAAAATTTAGTGTTGTCAGTTAAGAACTTTGTTGCAAATATGTAAAATGCATATTATTTATTCTTTTAGCATAGCATTTTGCTTGAATGGTCGAGAGTTCCTCTTGGAGTTTGAAGGAGAATGTGTGTGTACTGGTTTTCGGAGGGGCAGCAGTCTGTGAGGCAGCATTTTTGCAGGTTTGGGAGCAGTCATGAGTGTTTGTTGCTGCTCATGAGCAGTGACGGCGGGAGCTGCCCTGCGTTTGTGTCAAGGATGTGGTGGGGGTTGCATGTCTTGGATCCATGCTATCTCTCAACTGTACAGATTTTGCAGAATATCCAGATTTTAGCCTTATGTTTTGGTGTGTGTTCAGAAAATTATGGTTTCCTGACAAATTAGTAACAAATCATTAAAGAGTTAGGTTAGAAAATAATGAATGACACTTGAGTTTAAGATTTCATACCCTATCGGAAAATTCATGCTAATGCAATAACTATTATTAGCAATAAGGGCAGAGACTGAGTTTGCCATTTCTGGCCCTATGGACTCCTGATACTGCAAACTGTTGGTGAAACAGTTCAACTGGCCCCTAAGTAGCCCACTTGTACTCGTATGTGGTTGTTCAGGTTCTTGTATCAGCTGAGCATTGGCTGCTAGCAGTATTGACATGGACAGGCTGGGTATTTGATCTTCGGTGAAGGGGATGTATATTAAGTGAAAATTTAATTGGCGAAATGGGAGTTTGTCATTTTCTGCATAGCTAACATTGCGGATGCTAAGGTCCAGTGTTTGCCTCAGTTTAGCAGTGAGCCAATGTAGGATACACTCATAATTTCTTGTAGAAAGGATTGGGTTCAGGGGTTTTGTTGTTCCAGATTTGATTTATCGGAGCTTTAATTTAATTGCCCCTTTTTGTGTCCTGAAATAAGTCTTATTTGGAATGTGTAAAGCATAGTTATGGCGGTTTCCTGGTGCTGCGGGTGGTGATTCGACTACAAACTGAGAAAGCTTTCAGCATCAGTTATTGCTATTTGCCTTTGAAGTATAACTGTGTCTCACTAAATATTGCATGTGGTCATTTCATTCTGTATTGCTTTGCTGTAGAAGTAATTAAAAACAATGTTAGAAATTTGTCATTGTCACTGCGGTGAGCAGGTGATTCGTGGAGTTGTGCAGACCTGTGTTTAGTAGTCCATTGCTTATGGATTAACTTAGGTTGGTGGTGGAGTAGTCAATTTCTGCGCTTAGTGACTGCAATGTTTCCAAGGAGAGGGTGTCTGTTTGTGGGCTGCAAGTGCAGTGCTGTGGTAATGGCTGTGGGAAAGGGTATTGTTAGAGTTGAGGATACTGGTCAACAAAACAGCAGTTGTGTCTGCTGCGCTAGGAGGGCATACCTCTCAATGGTACAGATTTTTGCAGAATGTTCAGATTTTGCTGCATACTTTTTACCCCTTTTCCTGAGAATGGTGGCTTCTGACAATTTATGGCAAAGTATTAAGACTGTAGTCAGAAATAATGACAGACATTTGAGTTGCAAACTTCATACCATTCTGAATATCTATGCTAACGGAAACCTGTTTTATCAACCATTTAAGTTTGTAAGGAGAATATTTAAAATAATACCTAATTGTATTTTGTAAGCTGCTAGTGAGCTATTATTAGGTTTGCTGCATTTTGTCCATTTGTTCAACATTATGTTGGTTAGTGTGCCTGAGTTGGAGATGGAAGGTTAAGAGCTAGGCAGATGGTTTTACAATTAGCTTGGCTTATACAGTGCGCTAACTGATGTGGTATGGATTCGCAAGGTTACCCTGGTTATGGATATTGATAGGTCCCTTCATGTGTGGGTTTAGTTGTAACATACTTAACTGGCAGTTAAATTTATATTGGGTATTTTACATGTCTTTTTTCTTTCTTGCAGATGGGGGTTTTGGAACACTGCTGCTATAATTTGGAATAGGTGGGTATAAGGTGGAGCCTTCTCTTTACATCTTAGAGGATTTACTTTTGTCCTTTTCTTCATAGATGGTGGTGTGATGAGTGCCAATTGTGGTGCTACACAGTGAGTTTGCAGATGATGGAGGCAGTGGTGAGCGAGGAGGTTACACATGGGGAGCACAATTGGGCAACAGTTACTGGCTGAAGTAAGTGGATTGCAAAGTTGTTGTGTTTTGGTAGAGGATTTACACTGCTAGCCAGAGAAGGACAGGCATTTGAGTTTGTGATCTCAGGGTTAATTGGTTGTACAATCTGTTCTATTAACCATTTCAGTATGTTTGATCAATGTTTGAAAGTTGTCTCTGCTTTTGGGCATTTGCATTCAATAGTAAAAGAGAGCAACAGCCATTGGCCATAGGTAAGAGTTTGGGTTCCTGCAGTTACCTTGATGGGGTTACAGGTAATGCATTTTATTTAATGCTCATTAAAGCACATTGTGGATGGGGTTCAGATAGGTGGAGTGGAGTCACAGCACTCTTAGTATCATAGGAAGTTATTAGGCTACTGGCTCTGGGGTGATTAAAAGCTAGACAACTTCGGCTCTTATTTCTGCGGGTAGCACTTATCACTAGCACTTATCACTCTTGTCCAAGGGGATATGAGTCATAACAAAAAAAAAAGGAGGGGGCTGGTCTCATACTTTGGTGCAGAGTTTGGTAAACCCTTGATGGGGTTGCAGGGTTCTTGTCAGTGCCTCCATGTTAAGTAATTGTTGGTATGTGTGCACATAGATTTTATTGTTTTTTCTTTTCTTTGCAGATTGCTGAAGTGCAGAAGGCATCATGCGGTGGCTTGAAAAGGGAATCTGAAAGGTGATGCTTTTTGATAGGATGGATGTTCTTGCTACTGGAATGGGGCACAATGAGGGTCTGAGTAATCACCTTATTAAGGCATGTTAGAGCTCTGTGTTCAAGTAGTGGGAGCTGATTATTGCGTTGGTATAGGGGACAAGTAAGGAAGAGGTAGGTAGGGGGCCAGGGAAAAACTGCTGGGGACGGTTTATTGGGAGTGTGGGGATCCCACGGGATGAGTAGAGTCATGACATTCATAGGAGCACAGGAACTTATTAGGCTAAAGCCCTATGGCTCTTGCAAGCCAATGAAGTTCAGCCCTTGCTTTCAGGAGCTTGGAACCTTGGGGTGGTTATATTTACTCATCCATTTTTCGGAACCATATTTGGGGAAGGGCCATTGAGGTGTTTGACAGGATTCCGGAGTTTGTTCCTAACGGGTGGTATCTTTGGGGTGACAAAGTTGTCCCTTGAGTAGGTAGGGTTAATGTTACATACCAGGTTAAGGTTTTACAGAGTAGCACAAGGATCATTTCACTTGGGGTTTGGGTGAATTTTGTAGGTAGGGGTTTTAGGAAGCATGGTAGGTAGGTGGCTGTGTTGGGGTAGTTTTAGAAACTGGGTGCATTGTTACAGGGGAGTTAGAAGGTTTAAAGGAAGATTGGTTGCAGGATATGGCAGCTGTAGGCTAGGTCTTAATTTCTTATTCGTGGTATAGGTAACATAAGGGAAGAGAGCCTTCGAGTGGAAAGGCCAGGGACAAACAGGGGTTAAGGATGGTTAGTAGTTTGAGTGTCCTAGCTAGGACGGTTGCTAGGAGGTTCTGAGTGAGGTTGCCTGGGTTCTAGTCATTTGGTAACAAGTGAATTGTGGGTGTTTATGTCTGGGCACATAGAGTACTCCGTTGCTGAGCATAGGTGAGTTTTCAGGAAGTAGGTCAAGAGGTGCTGTTTTTCTACTATTTACAGTTAGGGCATTAAAGTTTTGGAGTTAGAGTATTCCCTACAGTAATCAGGTCACTGCACATCCAGAACTGGGTAGTTTACTGGGGTAAGGTGATATGCTACAGTTGACAGGGTTGTGGCTATAGGTTGTCATTCCATTCAGGTTGAGCCATGATTAGTGGAGTTATGGATAATCCTACTTTATTTAGTTTCATTAGGGTGTGTTTCAGGGATGGTATTCAGGATTCCTAGTGCTTTACAGATGATGGGTACACTGAATGAAGTTTGGCTTAACCCTTCCCATTATGGGAGGTAGTTGGTTGAACAATTTTGGGTAGAAGGGAGGGGGAACAGCCTGGTCAGGCTGGTTGGCAGAGAAGAGGGACAGGCTTGCCCTCTTCTGTCCCCCTCTGCTGTATGGATGATCATTTCAAGGAGCTGGGGAGAGGAAATGAGCAGCTGGAGGAAGCTTGCTACATAGATAAGTAAGCTGAGTTAAGGATGCTGCTTATTTGGTGGAAGGTAATTCAATGAATGGTGTATGAAGTGAGATGGGATGCTGCTTCATAAGTAAAGTAAGCGAGCAGAGGTATGGACCCTGCTTACTGGGCAGGGTGAGTAGGTACGCTGCCCTGATTAGCATTACAAGGATGACACTTCATAAGTAAAGTAAGCGAGCAGAGGTATGGATGCTGCTTACTGGGGCAGGGTGAGTAGGTACGCTGCCCTGACTAACATTACAAGGATGTTTATGCTGAGTTTAGAATTAACTATATTATGGTCAGTTGTAACTAATAAAGTTGGTGAACAAAGCTATGTTATGGAAGTTTTAATAAAGGTCATCAAATGTCTTTCGGTGTGATATGTTTATTGAACGGGACCGGGACAAATGAGGTTTGGCAACAAAACAAGTTGTCTCGGGACATCTTCATGAGGGGACAGATTGATATTAGTGGGTTTTAAATGGGTTGGGGAGCTGAAAGGGTTAAGTGGAGGCAAGGAGGATTGGGAGGAAATGAGATAAGGGTAGGCAGGGGCTTAAGAGGTTTAGATAAGTGTAGCTGGGTAAGCAATCACATTTTGGCGTGAAATTGCTACTCTCCCACTCTCCCCTTATTTGTTGGAGGGTTGGGGGGAATTGGGGTTTATCAGTTAGGGTAGGCTGAGAAGAGGGACAGGCTTGCCCTCTTCTGTTCCTCCTCTGGTGTATGGATGTTAATTTCAAGGAGCTGAGAAGAGGAAATAAGCAGCTAGAGGAAGCTTGCTGAATAGATAAGTAAGCTGAGTTAAGGATGCTGCTTATTTGGTGGAAGGTAATTAAATGAATGGTGTATGAAGTGAGATGGGACGCTACTTCATAAGTAAAGTAAGCGAGCAGAGGTATGGACCCTGCTTACTGGGCAGGGTGAGTAGGTACGCTGCCCTGATTAGCATTACAAGGATGTTTATGCTGAGTTTAGAATCAACTGTAACTAATAAAGTCTGTGAACAAAGCTATGTTATGGAAGTTTTAATAAAGGTTGTCAAATGTCATTCGGTGTGATGTGTTTATTGAAGGGGACTGGGGCAACTATTTCACAGTATATCCTGCAGTCTTTTTACTTGAAAGTCAATAACTGAAACACATCACTGCAGAGGTAACACACACTGCAAAATAAGTAACAATAATAGAAAAAAGTGACAGTTGTATTATGCAATATCTGGCAACATTCCAAGATTATACCTTGGGCTTCTCCTTAAAATATACTTTTTATTAACATTCTCCAAAAGTAGTCTAGCAATTAAAGAAGTATTTAGATTGTGCTTCAAATACAATAAGATTATAATAGCAAAGATCATATGTAGCTACCTTTTTAACAGCTTCTTCAGGTAAGTGAAAAGAATTGTGTGTACAGTAAATAACTTTCTTTCTACACATATACCTTCATTATTGTCTGTTTCATATTGCAGTTATTGTTCAGCTTTATTCAATGCCAACTGTATTTTTTGTTTTACATTCCCGCACACATCAGCTGTGCAGCAGGATGGTACTTTAGGGGAGGTCACACGGTCTGTTAGTATGAGCATGGTCAGCTTCCTGCAGGGTGAGGACTGTCATAATGTAAGAGCATCTGCCTTTCTACCATACACTGAGTTATCATAAATGAAATGAAGTACAATTACCAGTGCTTGTCCTAGATACTTGCAGAGGCAGTAGGGCGCATTCAGAGAGTCAGGTTACTGTTCTGTAGTTGAAGCACTCCAGGTTAAAGATTTCTCTAATGAAGCAAGATGATCTTGGATTATAACTTGTAGGAATAAAAACTGAAGGACCCATACAGATGCATGACACCCCTTCATGATCTGTTTTATAGCCCCCACCCAAAAAGGTCTAGGTTAGGTGGATTGTGTCACTTTTTATTGTGCATCTCCAGGATACCTTTACTACTAAATGTAGTAGTCTAATCCACTGTTTATTGTATAAATTTTGTTGCTTCAGGTAAAAAGCTTTCCTTCATCACTAAACATGCTCATTAAATTTAGCGCACTGCCCTCTACAATACCCAGTAGTTCAGTATCCCTGTTAGCTTTTTATTGCTCCCTGTCCATCCAGATCCATTTCATACTACATGTGACTTGTACAATAAATCTACTTCCTGATTGGTATCATGTTACCTGCTGCTCTGCACATGGTAAACACCAAAGGCACGAAAAATGTCAAACTTGTAAAAAATAACAAAACAAACAACAAAACAGAGCCTGGACACAGGTACAATTTATTGAGCGGTTTCATCTCAAGTAAATGAGACTTCATCAGAATGACACCAATACTCAAGCAACAACATTAAATACTATACATAGAGCAAGCAGATTGGTTAAATAATTAATACATAGCAATATTCATTAACTAAACAATTAACCCTTACCTACCCTAAAATCTAACATAGCAAGTTGAATATACAAAGCCAAATACAAATATATGTGCACACATACATGTTTTAAAACCACATTCAAATTTCTGAAGAGCCTTTGAGTGTTAAAATACTGCTAATACAATATTGATCATTTAGACCTGGACTAACAATGACTGCGGTGGTGGTGCTGCAGTAGCGTTGTCACCTCACAGTAAGACGTTGTCCTGTTTGATTCTCAGCTAGAGCATCTTCTGTGTGGAGACATGCGTGAATGGGCATACCTTCATTGAGGGTTGTGCGTCAGAGCCAGCAACTCAGTATGTAAAAATCTACTGCCAATCATTAGCGGACCGGAGTTCTGCTGTGGCAACCCCTAACCGGGAAAAGCCAAAAGACACAACAACAGACCTGGACTAACAATAGCATTAGTTCTAAGCTGCTACTGTAGTTCTTTCAATTCTAAAAACTCATTCATGGACCCACCCCTCTATCTTTTTTATACACAATCTTAGGGGTGTGTCCCAAAATGTTTACATAATCTGGATCTATAGTAAACACACACCAATTGTTCTCTATAATAAGGTCTAATTTTTCATCAGAATCACTATAATAGGTCAAGAGACATGCTCTCACAAAATTAGAGTTTTCATTATTGTATTTTCCCTTAAGTTAACCAGCACCGTCAAAGACTCATTCCTAGTGCCCAGTAATGGTACAAACTGACCATTGGATCTCTTATAAATAACCTCCTGGAAAATACCTTCCAGGAAATATTTGGGGTAACCTCTCTTTAGGAACATAGCTCATAATATTTCACATTGTTCATAAAAAACAGTATCATCTGACACCATCCTAGCCAATCGGACACATTGACCTTTTACTAGTGATTTTTTTCTGATGATGGGGATGACAACTTGTATAGTGCAATAACATGTTAGAATACATTGGTTTTCAATAAATGTTGGATTCAAATTTCCCATCTTGTCTATTCTTAGAGATGCTTACATCTAAATAGTTAACTTCATCTTCTGAAACATTCACAGTAAACTTCACAAATTTGGTAGTGGTGTGGGGGTAGTTAAAAGATTCCTCTAGTTTAACTCTAGTCTCGGTCCAGAAAATAATAATGCCATCCAAAAATCTTGCATAAAAGGACCATGAATTCACATCGTCAGTATTGAAGATATAGGTTCATAGGTTCATAGGTTCATACTAGACTATCTGCCCTAGAGCATTTATAAGCCTAGCCAGAGTGTGTTTGGCTTTCGCCACCCATTTTAAATTAATTTTGCTATGCCCTTTTTCGAGGTTAGTATACTGTGCCTCTGTCTAATAGTGACACAGAAGTGATACCTGGGGTAAACCTACGATCTTCCAACCACTCATCAAGATTCCTCTTGAAGAGAGTCAATGAGGGACTCTGCCTAACCTGGACTGGGATTTTATTCCAGAGTGAAGGGAGCCTCTGGGTTATGAATCTGTCCCTCCAGCATGTCCTATTTATTTCAGTGCTGAGGTTCAAGTCTCTCAAGCGTGTAGCTCTATGGGATTTGGATTTTCTGATATGCAGCATGTCCATTAATTCCGGGTTAGACATGGCTTTATACGTCAGGCACAGATCACCTCTGAGCAGGCGGTATGCCACTGAGTAGAGCTGGAGTTTCTTTAACCGGTCAGCATATGGCATCTGTTTGAGCCCCATGATCCTCTTGGTGAGGTACTTTTGGGGTCTTTCCAGTTGCTGCAGGTGTCTGGTAAGGTACATCCCAAAAGGGGCATTGTACTCAATTACGGGCCTGATGAGGGATGAGTAAAGAGGCACAATGACCTCCCCTGATCTAGATGTGAATCCCTCCATGATTAGGTGGGCTATATAAAATGTTTTTCTAACCACTTTGGCCACATGGTTGTCAAATGAGAGATTGTTATCAACTTGGGTCCCCAGGTCCCTAATTACTTCTTCTGTACTTAATGGATTACCACCTATGTGGTAATTTGTGCGCACTTTGTTTTTGCCAAAGGGGATGACTATATACTTTTTGGCGTTTAGCTTGAGGCCATGGCTCTGGCATCAGTTGTCTGTTTCTATGAGGCCCTTTTGGAAGATGCTTGTGTCAGCTGGAGAGTTGATTATGGTGCCCAGTTTGCAGTCATCTGCGAACTTAGTCAGCCACAGTCCTTCCGTGTTGGCCTGTACCTCAGAGAAATATATACCGAACAAGAGAGGTCCCAGGACTGAGCCTTGTGGGACGCCACTTGTAACTGGTTTGGAGTCTGACATGGCTCCAGCAATTCTAACCATGTGGGTTCTGTCCTTGAGCCAGTTTGCAACCCATCTAGTGACATAGGGATTTATATTTAAGCTGGTGAGCTTATCTATAATGCACGAGTGGGGTATTGTATCGAAGGCTTTTGCGAGGTCCAGGTAGGCTGTGTGGACCACCTTCCCCTCGTCAATGGCCTTGGTGACTGTTTCAAAGAAATCAACCAGGTTTAAGATAATTAAGTTCCCAGTAAGCCAGCACTATACTGGCAAAAATGGGGGCACATGCTGCCCCAATAGCTACTCCCTTACTTTGCCTGAATAACTGCTGTTCAGAAACAGTGAAATTATTTTCATGTACTACCTCCATTAACGCCCTAAGTGTTAACACCTTTATGTGGTCTAAGTTTGAATAGGTACATAAATATTCATAAAACCATTTGGTACCAATATAGTGGGGTATGACAGAGAACAAATCCATAATATCTATAGTGACAAGGATAGGATTGTCCATATAAAGTTCATTGGAAACTCTAGATAAAAAATCCCATGAATCTTTTAAACAAGAGGGGTGATGATATAGTACATTTTTAGTATAGTAGTCAATAAATTGTGCTATGAAAAAGGTCTTTGAAGCTCTAGCATCGACAATCAGCCTAAAAGGGGGATCTGCTATATCCTTATAAATTTTCGGAGACGAAAGCCCTCAATAAATTGTACCCAAGTGTGTCCAGGCTCTGTTCCGTTGTTTGTTTTGCTCTGCACATGTTCCTCGTAGCATGGCTTTGTTCATGTGTATTTCCCCACAGTGTCTTCCCACCATCATCACCCTCCACTGAATCAGTTCTCAGTTAGGACTAATGATCAGGGTTGGAGATGCTGTTTTCTATGACTCATTTTTGTTTTGCTCTCTTTATACTAGGCATTACGTTGTCAAAATCGTCTTATAATACATTTGCCAGAGGGACACTGTTCAAATGGCTTGTTGTCAGCATGGCATTGTATTGGAATTTTGTTGCGCTTCTGTGCTTCTGCATAATTAACCAGAATTAATCTGTTTGATTGTTTTATCATGTTGCACACCAGTGTACTGTGACATACTCATGTCTGCTTTGCAGTGACATAGTGCTGCTTCTTGTATTGTGCTCCTTATGCAATGCTCCATACGAGTTGCTTTATCTTATTTTGTTTCCAAACTTAATACTTCACTAATGTTTACAAAAATGTAAGTGTTGCTCAGTGTAATTGTTTGCACTACACACTGCACCTTGTTACTTTTCATGGATTCTGCACTATTAACTGATAAGGACCGGGGCAATATCTCTTTCAATGTCTGGTTAGACATCTGTCCCCCTACAGAGAGCAAGTATTTTCTTTATCCCTGCATCCTATTTTTTTCATGACAACAGTGATTTCCAAGGACATTATTTTGCTAGGTCATTGGTCAAGACATTTTCCATTTAAAGCCATCCCTTTATTGTAAGTATGAAACGTTTGCTGTAATAAGACCATATTCTGTGCACTTTCAGACATTCTGAAATACTTTGTAATGATTCTGTAGATAAGGTAAAAAGCTATGTTATAAGCAAAGTCTTGCAACAGGAAAAGAAAGTAGTTAGTGACAGCTGTCACAATGTCTTATATTTTTGCATGATGTAGCTATGCAGTGTTCCCTTCTCACATATTGATTGTATAAAGCTGCATTTTTGAAAAAGTCTCACTGGAATGAGATGACAGTCATAAAGCACTTGGAACATTCTTGTCTATTTCATAATCTGTTGTTTTAACATCTATTTCATCTTCTAGTTTGAAGCTGCAGGATCTGTGTAATTTTTTTGTGGGTATGCACTTCACTATTGTTTCATATTTTGCTGAAAATGAGTATTAATAACTTCTCAAGAAAGTTATATTTTGCACAGTTTAAATTAAAAAATAAAAAATCTATATACAGTCTATCCAGTTTCTTTCAGCAAGTAATGGTTTTGTATTAAAAGCACGTTTTTATTCTTACACTGTTCAAAACATCCCATTTCTGTCATTATGTCTCAGAAAACTGTACAACTGTGATAAAATGCATAATTAATATTCATGTATACATGAATAGTAACAGTCATATTGAGCTTTTCGTCGTAGAAGTACATACATTTCAGTTGCAGCTGCAGTGGATGTGAGACAATCAATAAATTGCCAGAGAAAGGGAGAGAATATGGCACTTTAGAAAATGAACTGCCTGTTTGATATATTCCCTATGAGCCACACTGGCAAATGGAAACTAGCACACATTGCAAAAGCAGCAATACAGTGATTAGCCATTTATCTTTTTATCTGAGCTGAGTCTGTGAACAAATTGCCTGCATTTGCTTACTCTCTGGACAACTGTGACAGTGTAGCCTTTGACTGTCATTCTTGTCCTGTTGCCAGTGTCCTCCATCCCTAACCTAAACACAGCGATGTGTATACTCATAATAAAATACTGTGCACATTGGTCAGAAAAGCGTGCAGTCATGAGAGCTGCCACGTCTAATGAATAATTTAACTTGCGTAACCAAACCAAAGCGTTTCAAATAGTTATCGTCCTCTAGAAATATTGCAAAATGCAGCTTACATGCAGTTGCATATGATCTGTGAATCAGACTGTACTGGGTTTTTATCTTCTGTATCTGCTTGGTCTTTAAAGGTAATTATTTTCATGTCTGCCATCTTATGCAGTGCCACCACAAAAGTTAGGAAAACAAGTAACCATTTTCTACTACTACTGCTACTAAAAAGAAATAATAATAATACATTTGCCTTTCAAAGGACAGTTTTACTACAATTTGTTGTTCATTTCTTGTTTGAATTATTTTCCCATGACTTTCTGGAAAGGTTTATTTTGCTGTTAGCTCAAACTGTTAAGTTTCCATAGTGAAACAAAAGCATGAAAATGTTAAGAAAAAGTAACAGACAAAGAGCTGGAGAGGAAAACATACATATGTCATAAAAGTGATACGCAATGTCTTGTGCAAAAAATAAAACACAAGCTACTTGTCCCAATAAAGTTGACAGCCATTGATTGTATTGCAGTGAATGTACACCATCATTTAGGTTTATAGGTTGATAGGTATTTACTAGGCTAATGGCCCTGGAGCCTTTACAAGCCTAGCCCATAGAAGTGCCCCAGCATCATGCTGCCTGATGTGAGTTACCAGTGCCTGTATCAAGTAGAGCCACTGGAGTGATCCCCAGAGTGAACTTTCTATTTCCCATCCTCTCATCAAGATTTCTCTTGAAGAGGGACAGTGAAGTGCTCTGCTTGACATGTATGGAAAGTCTATTCCAGAGCATGGGCAGTCTCTGGGAGAGAAACCTGTCCCTCCAACATGTTCTGTTGATTGTGGTAATGAGGTTTGAGGTCTCTGGAGCGTGTGGTGTGGAAGGATTGGGATTTCTTTAGATGTAGCATTTCTAACAGAGCTGGGTCAGACATGGCTTTGTAAGTCAAGCAAAGATTGCCTCTAAGTAGGTGATATGAGACAGAATAGCTGGAGTCTTTTGAGACTGTCCATGTAGGACATGTGTTTAATGCCTAGGATCCTCTTCATGAGGTACTTCTGTGGCCTCTCCAGCTGTTGCAGGTGTCTAGTGAGGTACATGCCAAATGGAACATTATACTCTATGATTGGTCTAATGAGGGAAGAGTAGAGAGATGATAACCTCTTTCTTCCTGGATGCAAAACCCTTGCTAATGAGATATGCCACATAGAAGGACTTTCTGACCACAGTGGCAATGTGGTGGTTGAAGGAGAGGTTGCTGTCAACCTGCGTTTTCAGATCTCTTATAATGCCTTCAGTGTACAGTGGGCTCCCATCGATGTGGTAATTAGTGGGAACTGAGTTTTTACCAAGGGAGATGATGACATATTTTTTGGCATTAAGCTTAAGGTCATGGTTTCAATACCAGTCATTGGTCTCAGTGAGGCCTTTCTGTAGGATGTCTGCATCACTTGGGGAGTTAATAATGGCTCCCAGCTTGCAGTCGTGTGTGAACCTGGTCAGCCAGAGTCCCTTTGTGTTGGCCTGGACTTCTAAGAAGTAGATGCCGAACAGGAGAGGACCCAGGACAGATCCCTGTGGGACTCCACTTGTGACTGGTCGGCAGTCTGACTTTGAGTCTACTGCTTTCACACTGTGTGTTCTATCTGTGAGCCAATTTGCAACCCACCTAGTGATATAGGGGTTGGTGCCTAGTTTGGTGAGTTTATCAATAATTCCCGAGTGAGGAATGGTATCAAAGGCCTTGGCCAGATCAACATAGGCTGTATGAACTGCCTTATCTTCATCCACAGCCTGACTCAAAGAAGTCAACCAGGTTGAGCAGGCATGATCTCCCTTTCACAAAGCCAAATTGCATGGTGTGTAGAGTTTGGAG
The DNA here is from genome assembly GCF_019279795.1 of Protopterus annectens. Classification (NCBI taxonomy): domain Eukaryota; kingdom Metazoa; phylum Chordata; order Ceratodontiformes; family Protopteridae; genus Protopterus; species Protopterus annectens. Next base: position 1,218,103,741 of record NC_056739.1, read on the forward strand.
ATTTCATATATCTTTGTTAATCAGGTCCATGATGATGCACTCCATAGCTTCACATATCAGACTCATCAGGCTAATGGGGTGATAATTCCCAGGGTCTGTAGTCGCTCCTCCTTTGTGGAGAGGGATGACTGTAGCAGTGTGCCATTCGGTAGGGACAAAGCCTGAGGTGAGGCTGTGACTGAACAGGGCACCCAGATGTGTTGCCAGTTCGCTTTGTAGTTCATGTAGAACACAGCCAGGAATATTATCGGGTCCCATGGAAGCTGTATTCTTGACCTTGGAGAATGCAGCTTTAACCTGTGCTGCAGTAATGCTGGGTGCCTGGTATTCCTCCGGTATTGACATTTCATGGAATCTAAACATATAATACAGTCACAGCCCCTAGCAGTGGCAACCTAAGGAAACTCAGTACTGGAAATGATAAGGTTTCATACAAGATCCAGAATGTCTAGCTTCCTATTTTTTTGCTAGTACAAGTTACACAATTATGTACATACAAATATTTGAAGATCAGGCAATAATGCCCTTCTAGCCTGCTAATATACCTAAACAGTTGCTCCCATACAAGTGTCCAGACGGTTCTTAAAAATATCTGAACTAGTACTCGCTTTAATGTAATTTGGTAGTCTGTTCCATGCATCAGCTGATCTCTCAGAGAAGCAATCCATGCACTTGTCATTCCTATAGAGTCTGTATATGTATGTGTGTAAGTATAGACTACCCTTTCTCTGCTGCCTTTAAGTGTCACTGTGCACCTTTAGAAAGCAAGGTCAGTAATACCACATGCATCTTAAGTAGTCAGTGTGTGGGTCTATAGAAATGAGGTGTCCAGTATACTGCCCTTTAGAAGACTTGCATAGTATTGGAGTCATATGAAACTATACTGCACAAATGGTAGACAAGGCAGAGTTTCAAAGATGGTTGTGTAAGTGGTGATCCTGTCATGCACACCTATACTATTCCAGTAGTGGGAGTCTGCATAGGTGAAGTGCTGTTATAGGTAAGTTGTGGTGCTAGAAAACTGGAGTACATTTATATGTCTGTATGTCACTATGTACACAAGAGTACTAGAACAGTGTGCAAATGTTTGCATGAGCGTGTGCATGACTGACTATCGTGAGAGTGTGCAGTGTCAATATGCTGTTTAGGTCTAATGTAACTTACAAGCAATGATCGCATCATTTTTGATTTCCAGGACTTTAAAAATCTTTTTTTCTGCAGCCTATTTTTACATAACTATCATTAACCAAATAGTTAAAATGATCTGAAAACCTCAAAGCTAGGGCTTTAAAAGAATCTACAGTTTCAATCATTGTGCTGCATTAAATATTCACCCATCAATCTAGGTCTCCCAAGTTTCATTTGATTAGTTTCTGACACATTTATTAGCATATCATTTTCCTGCTCCCAGTTGGTCAATTTAATCAAGATCTTTTGCAGACATACCCTTTCTGTAACACATGTAATCAGTCACCCATGGTCAAGTTATCTGCAAACAGTGAACACCTTAGATGAAAAAGATACAGTAGATCTAAAAAATACAACCTAAACAAATATAGACTCAGGACAGAGCCATATGGGATAGCCCGACTAGAACCTAGAATTCCACCTCCCTGACTGTTGTATGATACTTGGCATGTCCTATCTGTAAGGCATGCAGCTATAGACCTCATCAAGTTAACATCAATAACTGGTTGCTCCAATTTTTTGATCAGTGTTTTGTGCATAACCCTATCAAAGGCTGAACTGAACTCTATTCACCTTGCATCACAGCACAATTGTGCACTTGTAGTTGTTGGTATATTATTATACATAGTAGCACAGGTGGTGTCACTCTTCTGAGCACCCATTTCACTGCATAGTAGAGCATTTCACAATAATACAAATTCTGAGGTAATAACACTGCCCTTTTAGGAATGTGGATGACTTTTGAAATTGCTAAATAACACAGCAGCACAACTCAGCATGAGTGCAGGGCAAGTTGTTCTTCTGCATTATTTTGTGCAAATAATAGCCATACTGCCATTTACTGAAGAACTGAGTAAATCACTTTTCATTCATTTTGCTTGGGTAATAGAAAACTGTATAAAATTAAATGACAATAAGGTAAATCATTTGTGAATACTAAAATTTTAACTGAAAAGTATAAACTAATAAGCACCTCCAACTACTGTTAAGAATACATCTCATGACAGACAATAGCAGTGGGAAGTATAGAGTGCTACTACAGCTTTGACAGTCAGTAGACCCTTTGCTCTGCCTCGGACAGAGTGTAGCAGAACAAAGTTTCTACCAGATTTTAAAGCTTTGAAAAATGGAGACAATGTTAATATGATTTATGCTGCATGTTTAAGTAATAATAGGCAGCATAATATGTTCTACAAGAAATGATCAGACAAGGGGCACATGATTAGAAGAATCCAATGGACTAATTTCAGAAGAAAATAACAGTAATTCGTAACACCATCCAACATTAAACTGTTTATTCCCTTGGTGCCTGGGCTACTGTGTTCCAGGGAGGATAAACAATGAAACACACAGAAAGTTTAACCTTATTTAATAATTAACAATCAAAATGTTCTATTTATATTCTAAATTAAGCTTGAAATGGACTACGGTGTTGTTATTTCCGTGTAAAGCACTCCTTTATCTTCTAACATTTGTTTTACAATTTTCCATTTATGATGCAGTTGACAGTGAGAAAAAGGAATTATATATGTTAAAAAAATGAGATTATGGTTCAGCTAAGATAGATGTGCAGAGGATGATACAGTATCGAAATACAATTTTAAAGCAACTGTATAAAGAGTGGTAGACGGAAACTATGAAAATGCTAGAAAGGAATTATATGGTCTGTTAAAGTGACTTGTCATGCATGTTTGATTTGCCCATTGCACCACTGTATGTAGTGCATGGTGCTCCAAAATACTGGTTGATTGGCTGGGTAATGAAGTTGTTGTATCATTTCATCCAATCCTGTATCTACAATACCTTTGGGATTTTCACTCTGTTAGGTAGCACTGTCTTCTGTTTATCTATGTCTAGATCTGTTTTTATTCATATCAGTACAAAGGATCTCATCCACAAGTACACTCTGACTGTTAGGGAACTTACAGACCTCTTAGCATAGCTTGTACAGGTGTTAGGATGTATTTTTCACAAATCGCATCAGGTCACCGTGAATGAAAATATTTTTTTGGGTAACATCTACATAAAAAAATTTCCTGTTTTAAAAATGGAAATGTGTAGAGCATTCGGGTCTAAATCTGGGCATGCATGTGTTCAAACAGGATGGTGTGTGTTTGTCAAGATCAGGGAAAATAATTTTTGCAGATATTTTGCAATATTTGACAAACACATGGCAGGATTTTTGTCAAGTCAAAAATTTAACAGTTCACAGATAGCAACATTTGATGCATCTTTGATGGTCATTAAAGCTAGCAGCAAAATTGGTGTTATTGTTTGTGAAATAGAAAACAGTTCTGTCGGAGTGTAAAAGTTTTTACTGTAACAGACATTATAACAAATAAATGAGGTGGAAGTGTTATGATCAGGATTAAAGATAGTTTTGAGACCTGTGATTATTGCATGTTCAGTTATAACAGCAATACTACAGACTGTGTAACTGTGACAGTAAAGACAACCCTGGAACATATAACAATTATTGGACCACCAAAGTCAAGTGCTGATGACCATGAGGAAGTCATACATTTCTTGCATGAAACACAAGAAGGTAGAATAACAGCGGCTGGGGACTTAAATTTACCAGAAACAGACTGGAATAATACCGAATCAGCAAAATTAGTAAGGAAATTGTTAACAAATGTTCAGGAACAACAACTGCTTCAGATTGTGTTTACAGGGACTGGAACATACTAGAAATGTTTTGTGTTCCCAAAGAAATTACTCTTACTTCATTGATCTTAGGTTAAAAGGTTAATTTGTTGCTAGATAATTCTGCCAAACTGAAATCTAAACTAATGCACAGAAGATTAAAAACAGATTATATGGAATCAAAACACACACTATGTAAAACTAATTTAACTGATGTGTTCAGTAGAAAAACTGCAGAAAGAATGTGAGAAGTTCTAAGGGAGGAATTGTTTAAATGCAAAAAATCAAAAATTGTTTAACATCAGGATCTATCCACACAACACAAGCAAGATACATGTCCATAAGAACAAGATACTAGATTACAGTGAGAGAGAACAAATATAAGAAATAGAAAAGATGTCAAACTACCACTTTGAAAACTGAAATAAAGAATCTGTACAGACAAACTAAATATAGTGTGAGACAAGATCAAGAAACATTTAAAGAAAACTTATAAAGATATTGAGCATTTAGCCGGAAACCATTTTATAGATATGTAAGATGTGGAAGGAGTAAAGACATACAAACTGATAAACTGTGTAGATTATAAAATTTATTCTCAGACACAACAGATTATAGATATACCACTGCCTAAATTTAAAACAACTCGGTTGGCTTGAACTGCACAATCAGTTTTTATTTCAGCAACTAATTATCACCCAAAAAATCCTTTATTACCCAGATAGAACACCAGTTCTTACAAATCTCATCAGTCCATATAAAAATCTTTCTAACGTTTGCTCATCTAACAAACTATTAATATCTACACATAAATCCAACAAAAAAGCAGGTGACTCCCTTTTCTCCTATACAGTGGGGAAAAGTTGGAACCTACTTCCTGGTGACCTCACTAATATCTCCTCTACCTCACTTTTCAAAAAGAAACTTAAACTTCATCTTACTAGCCGCTGGCTCTGTCCCTGCAACAACCCTGACTAAAACTCTCTCCTCCTGTTACATCACCATGTTACTTTTCCTTAGCTATTCCACCTTATATTCTTCATATTCTAAAGGTCACTTTACATGAAAGTTGGACTTAGTTTACCCAGCTAGACTTAATAGATACACCACCTGCTTCCTGCTCTACTTGAAGCCCACTTCACTTTACTTCTCTCTCCTTTTCCTCTTTGTACTCTCCTCTATTCCTCATCTCTTTCCCAACTCCTTGCTAAGACCATATTCTAAGAATTTCCCTCTTCCCTCTTGCTACTCTCCTTCTATGAAAAAAAAAAAGATTCAAAGCTGAAAATAAGGGATGGTGGTATTTTATCTGTATTTGTATCTTATCTAAACTTTAATGTATCTGTTACTGAAGTTAAATGCCTTGTAACTGTAATTTGTTTTTAAACTTTGTCTGTTCTTTTGGAGCTTTTCTCCCCAGGCCTCTACTGAAATTGGACATATATCTAGCTAGACTAGCCTGGTCAATAAATGTTAAATAAAAATAAATAAATATTTGCAAAATCTTATGGAAAGCAGTTTAGCTCCACAAAGGGAGTGATAAATTGTTCTAGTGATATCCAGGTAAACTCAGGTACTGAAATCAAATTAGATTATATTGAAAAAGAACTATGCAAACTAGATCCAAACAAAGCACAGGGAGAAGACGGGATTAGTAATGACCTGAGAACACTTCAGCATGAACTTACAGTACCATTATATCTATTATTTACTAGGATGTACAGATATGGGGAGATTCCTCAGGACTGGAGGCATGCACTTATTAAACTTGTCTTCAAGGGAAAGGGGAGTAGGACAAAGCAAGTGTCATACCAGCCCTTAAGTTTACTTTCATGTTGAGGAAAAATAATGGGGAAGGTAATATTGGATATGTTATTGTCAGAATTGGACAGGTTGCGACTTGAAACCATACATCAGCATGTGTATGTTGAAAATATATCTATTAACACCAGTAATATGATGCTTTATAACAGTATAATAACAGCTATAAATTAAACATTGTACTATGAAGTAATTTAAATATTTGACTTTATCACTTGACAAGGTCATATACAAAACATTGATCAATAAATTAGAACAATTAGGTACTGATTTACTCTTGATAAGACCACTGAAACAAGCGTTCGGAACGTAAAATAAAAAAATAAAAAATTGTCAGCGAGACCTGAACGCAAACTCGCTACCACTCGCCACGATATTGCCAACAGCAAATATACACAGTTCCAACACCACGGAAAGTATAAAACAGGTTTAATATAAAAAAGTTAAGCGCTTTCACCCACACATAGCGAGCTTCATCAGAACAGTTGACGCAACATATAGACGACATTTAAATACCAGTTCTTGGTGCAAAAATGTCTTAAAGCTGTAGGCAATGAATAATATAAAATCAGCATTTTCATTTACTATTATAAAATACTAACCATGATAAAAAAATATATATAAATAAAGTATATATGAAATACAAATGTAAACCAACCAACTATTATTGTATTTACCAAAACAGTTCATATAAATTAATTGTTTCATAAATATTGTTTGCATGAAAAAATTGTTGAGATAAAAAATGTATAAGCCTTCATATTAAATATATTACCTATCTAACTCCAAAATGGGTTTAACAGTTATAAATTCATTTAGTCCGGGTGGTGTCATGGCATCAGTTAACAATTGCCACCAAAACTCTCTATATGCTAGAAAATTCTTAATATTACCACCTCTAGGATTTATAGTTACATTTTCTAATATGGCAAATTTAAAATAATGATCCTCACCCTGGCTCTTTATATGTTTATAAAGTGCATTTTTAGGGTCCTTGGTTCTAATACTGTACAAATGTGAATAAAATCTTTTTTTAAATTTTCTCTCCGTCTTTCCTATATAATAGGATGGGCATGTCATACATTTTGCAAGATAAACAAGCATGTTAGTATTGCAATTGCCATATTTAAAAGTAATTTTGGTTTTGTTAATATTATTCAAAATTAAATGTTTCTGTTCATTTATGGCATAATATTGATGGCATGCCCCACATTTAACAGTGTGTCCAGGTTCCTTCTTCAAACCTTTATTGCCATGTTCAAGTAATTCTTTTAAATTACTGCCCATTTTGTATACAAAAGAAGGTTTAGATCCTAGGATATCAATTATTTTCTTGATCCATTAAGAATATATGCCAGTTCCGATTCATAATACCTTTGATATAGTTACTGTGGGGACCAAATTCAATAATACATGCTCTATTATATGTATTGTTGTCACTTTTAGTTGTAGTGACAATTTTATTTTCCATTTCTGAATTCTGTTTCACATTCAAACCCAAAAGAGGTACATACTTCTTCCCCCATTCACTTGTAACATATGTGTTAATATCCAACATCATATCATGATCATAACCCCGTTCTTTAAATAAGTTGTTAATATATTTTACCTCATCTAACATATCAGTATATTTTGATTTCATTCTGATAGCTCTAATACACTGTCCTTTGTAAATATTATATTTAAGTTTTCTCGGATGGTTACTATGAAAATCTAGATATGAATTAGTGAACGTAACTTTTCTATGAATGTTGGATTTAAAACTGTTGCCTTCACTGGTAATGAGGGTGTCTAGATAAGCTACTCATGTATTGTTGTATTCAGTAGTAAATTTCAGTCACTACTACTATTAAGATATTCTACAAAATTTATAAAAGAATTTTGGTCCCCATTCCATAAGATGTAAATATCATCCAAAAATCGTGAATAATATTTTATGTTGACTATATGTTCACTTTTGAAGATTTTTTTCCTCCTCCGAATCTAGCATTACCAAATTGGTGTAGATGGGGGCACAAGCTGCCCCCATAGCTACACCTTTGGTTTGCCTAAATATCTCTCCTTCATAGTAAATGAAATTGTTTTCAAGTACTAAAGTCATTAATTCAGTAATGAGGCTGATCCTATCCCAGCTCAGTTTGGTGTATTTTCTAATACTATTAGTGAAAGCCTCAATTCCTTGAATTGGGGGTATACATGTGAACAAATCAACAACATCTATGGAAGTGAACAATAAACCTTTGCTGTCTAAATTTAATGGAAAGTTCTTTAAAAACTCCCATGGGTCTTTTACTAAATGTTTAATCTCAGCATAAATTGGTTTAAGTATGGTATCTATAACAACTCCTATTGGAAATGTCTTGGATTTACTTCCCAATATTATTGGCCTGAATGGGGGATCTAATATATTCTTATGAACTTTCGGTATACCCACAATAGTTGCCATAAGTGGAAATTCAACTACCATAAACGTATACAATTCCTCCGTTATCCTCTATTCTAATAAATATTCTTCTAAGTACATATCGATTCTCCTATATGCAATGTGAGCCTCATTCGTAGAGGCCACTATGTAATTTCCTAAACTGTGCAATATTTCATGTATTGTGGAACTGTAAGCTAAAGAGTCATATATCACAATACCTCCACCCTTATCGGTTTTCATGACTCTTATATTGTTGTTAGATCTTAATTCTTCCAAAGTTCTAATTTCATCATTTGATAAGTTGTTCCTAAACTTTTTCTTTTTAATTTTGTTATTAAACTGATAAATGTCCCTAGTGACCATTTTGTCATACATCTGAACATTGACATTATTTGCAGGTATAAAACTGCTTTTCTTTTTTAATGTGTCTTGCTTAACAGTAATAAGGTTCTTGTCTTTAAACATAAGTGCTAAATTTAACTTCCTGATGTATTGCTTAAACTCACTTAAGCAATCAACAACATGAAATTGGGTAGTAGGTATGAATTTCATACCCTTAGAAAGCAAGCTAAAATGAGCTTTGTCTAAATGTATGTCACTGTAATTAAATATATTAAAATTTTTGTACTGACATACTACTCCATTTTGTATAATTGAATCCCCCTCGGCCTCATCAAAAACAGCTGTATTGATATTAACTGGCAATATATTCTCTACCACCTTGGTGGTGGTTAAAAGTTCTTCTTTTTCCATTTTCCTCCTTTTGTCCACTTGGTATAGTTCCCTCTTTTGTATGACTGATAATTTTTTTTTAATCTAATATTGGTGAATGTTGCATGTTGTCATCATTCATATTGTTAACACCATACCCTATGTAAAACTAATTTAACTGATGTGTTCAGTGGAAAAACTGCAGAAAGAATGTGGAAAGTTCTAAGGGAGGAATTGTTTAAATGCAAAAAAATCAAAAATTGTTTAACATCAGGATCTATCCACACAACACAAGCAAGATACATGTCCATAGGAACAAGATACTAGATTACAGTGAGAGAGAACAAATATAAGAAATAGAAAAGATGTCAAACTACCACTTTGAAAACTGAAATAAAGAATCTGTACAGACAAACTAAATATAGTGTGAGACAAGATCAAGAAACATTTAAAGAAAACTTATAAAGATATTGAGCATTTAGCCGGAAACCATTTTATAGATATGTAAGATGTGGAAGGAGTAAAGACATACAAACTGATAAACTGTGTAGATTATAAAATTTATTCTCAGACACAACAGATTATAGATATACCACTGCCTAAATTTAAAACAACTCGGTTGGCTTGAACTGCACAATCAGTTTTTATTTCAGCAAATAATTATCACCAAAAAATCCTTTATTACCCAGATAGAACACCAGTTCTTACAAATCTCATCAGTCCATATAAAAATCTTTCTAACGTTTGCTCATCTAACAAACTATTAATATCTACACATAAATCCAACAAAAAAGCAGGTGACTCCCTTTTCTCCTATACAGTGGGGAAACGTTGGAACCTACTTCCTGGTGACCTCACTAATATCTCCTCTACCTCACTTTTCAAAAAGAAACTTAAACTTCATCTTACTAGCCGCTGGCTCTGTCCCTGCAACAACCCTGACTAAAACTCTCTCCTCCTGTTGCATCACCATGTTACTTTTCCTTAGCTATTCCACCTTATATTCTTCATATTCTAAAGGTCACTTTACATGAAAGTTGGACTTAGTTTACCCAGCTGGACTTAATAGATACACCACCTGCTTCCTGCTCTACTTGAAGCTCACTTCACTTTACTTCTCTCTCCTTTTCCTCTTTGTACTCTCCTCTATTCCTCATCTCTTTCCCAACTCCTTGCTAAGACCCTATTCTAAGAATTTCCCTCTTCCCTCTTGCTACTCTCCTTCTATGAAAAAAAAAAAGATTCAAAGCTGAAAATAAGGGATGTGGTATTTTATCTGTATTTTTATCTTATCTAAACTTTAATGTATCTGTTACTGAAGTTAAATGCCTTGTAACTGTAATTTGTTTTTAAACGTTGTCTGTTCTTTTGGAGCTTTTCTCCCCAGGCCTCTACTGAAAATGGACATATATCTAGCTAGACTAGCCTGGTCAATAAATGTTAAATAAAAATAAATAAATATTTGCAAAATCTTATGGAAAGCAGTTTAGCTCCACAAAGGGAGTGATAAATTGTTCTAGTGATATCCAGGTAAACTCAGGTACTGAAATCAAATTAGATTATATTGAAAAAGATCTATGCAAACTAGATCCAAACAAAGCACAGGGAGAAGACGGGATTAGTAATGACCTGAGAACACTTCAGCATGAACTTACAATACCATTATATCTATTATTTACTAGGATGTACAAATATGGGGAGACTCCTCAGGACTGGAGGCATGCACTTATTAAACTTGTCTTCAAGGGAAAGGGGAGTAGGACAAAGCAAGTGTCATACCGGCCCTTAAGTTTACTTTCATGTTGAGGAAAAATAATGGGGAAGGTAATATTGGATATGTTATTGTCAGAATTGGACAGGTTGCGACTTGAAACCATACATCAGCATGTGTATGTTGAAAATATATCTATTAACACCAGTAATATGATACTCTATAACAGTATAATAACAGCTATAAATTAAACATTGTACTATGAAGTAATTTAAATATTTGACTTTATCACTTGACAAGGTCATATACAAAACATTGATCAATAAATTAGAACAATTAGGTACTGATTTACTCTTGATAAGACCACTGAAACAAGCGTTCGGAACGTAAAATAAAAAAATAAAAAATTGTCAGCGAGACCTGAACGCAAACTCGCTACCACTCGCCACGATATTGCCAACAGCAAATATACACAGTTCCAACACCACGGAAAGTATAAAACAGGTTTAATATAAAAAAGTTAAGCGCTTTCACCCACACATAGCGAGCTTCATCAGAACAGTTGACGCAACATATAGACGACATTTAAATACCAGTTCTTGGTGCAAAAATGTCTTAAAGCTGTAGGCAATGAATAATATAAAATCAGCATTTTCATTTACTATTATAAAATACTAACCATGATAAAAAAATATATATAAATAAAGTATATATGAAATACAAATGTAAACCAACCAACTATTATTGTATTTACCAAAACAGTTCATATAAATTAATTGTTTCATAAATATTGTTTGCATGAAAAAATTGTTGAGATAAAAAATGTATAAGCCTTCATATTAAATATATTACCTATCTAACTCCAAAATGGGTTTAACAGTTATAAATTCATTTAGTCCGGGTGGTGTCATGGCATCAGTTAACAATTGCCACCAAAACTCTCTATATGCTAGAAAATTCTTAATATTACCACCTCTAGGATTTATAGTTACATTTTCTAATATGGCAAATTTAAAATAATGATCCTCACCCTGGCTCTTTATATGTTCATAAAGTGCATTTTTAGGGTCCTTGGTTCTAATACTGTACAAATGTGAATAAAATCTTTTTTTAAATTTTCTCTCCGTCTTTCCTATATAATAGGATGGGCATGTCATACATTTTGCAAGATAAACAAGCATGTTAGTATTGCAATTGCCATATTTAAAAGTAATTTTGGTTTTGTTAATATTATTCAAAATTAAATGTTTCTGTTCATTTATGGCATAATATTGATGGCATGCCCCACATTTAACAGTGTGTCCAGGTTCCTTCTTCAAACCTTTATTGCCATGTTCAAGTAATTCTTTTAAATTACTGCCCATTTTGTATACAAAAGAAGGTTTAGATCCTAGGATATCAATTATTTTCTTGATCCATTAAGAATATATGCCAGTTCGATTCATAATACCTTTGATATAGTTACTGTGGGGACCAAATTCAATAATACATGCTCTATTATATGTATTGTTGTCACTTTTAGTTGTAGTGACAATTTTATTTTCCATTTCTGAATTCTGTTTCACATTCAAACCCAAAAGAGGTACATACTTCTTCCCCCATTCACTTGTAACATATGTGTTAATATCCAACATCATATCATGATCATAACCCCGTTCTTTAAATAAGTTGTTAATATATTTTACCTCATCTAACATATCAGTATATTTTGATGTCATTCTGATAGCTCTAATACACTGTCCTTTGTAAATATTATATTTAAGTTTTCTCGGATGGTTACTATGAAAATCTAGATATGAATTAGTGAACGTAACTTTTCTATGAATGTTGGATTTAAAACTGTTGCCTTCACTGGTAATGAGGGTGTCTAGATAAGCTACTCATGTATTGTTGTATTCAGTAGTAAATTTCAGTCACTACTACTATTAAGATATTCTACAAAATTTATAAAAGAATTTTGGTCCCCATTCCATAAGATGTAAATATCATCCAAAAATCGTGAATAATATTTTATGTTGACTATATGTTCACTTTTGAAGATTTTTTCCTCCTCCGAATCTAGCATTACCAAATTGGTGTAGATGGGGGCACAAGCTGCCCCCATAGCTACACCTTTGGTTTTCCTAAATATCTCTCCTTCATAGTAAATGAAATTGTTTTCAAGTACTAAAGTCATTAATTCAGTAATGAGGCTGATCCTATCCCAGCTCAGTTTGGTGTATTTTCTAATACTATTAGTGAAAGCCTCAATTCCTTGAATTGGGGGTATACATGTGAACAAATCAACAACATCTATGGAAGTGAACAATAAACCTTTGCTGTCTAAATTTAATGGAAAGTTCTTTAAAAACTCCCATGGGTCTTTTACTAAATGTTTAATATCAGCATAAATTGGTTTAAGTATGGTATCTATAACAACTCCTATTGGAAATGTCTTGGATTTACTTCCCAATATTATTGGCCTGAATGGGGGATCTAATATATTCTTATGAACTTTGGGTATACCCACAATAGTTGCCATAAGTGGAAATTCAACTACCATAAACTTATACAATTCCTCCGTTATCCTCTGTTCTAATAAATATTCTTCCAAGTATATATCGATTCTCCTATATGCAATGTGAGCCTCATTCATAGAGGCCACTATGTAATTTCCTGAACTGTGCAATATTTTATGTATTGTGGAACTGTAAGCTAAAGAGTCATATATCACAATACCTCCACCCTTATCGGGTTTCATGACTCTTATATTGTTGTTAGATCTTAATTCTTCCAAAGTTCTAATTTCATCATTTGATAAGTTGTTCTTAAACTTTTTCTTTTTAATTTTGTTATTAAACTGATAAATTTCCCTAGTGACCATTTTGTCATACATCTGAACATTGACATTATTTGCAGGTATAAAACTGCTTTTCTTTTTAATGTGTCTTGTTTAACAGTAATAAGGTTCTTGTCTTTAAACATAAGTGCTAAATTTAACTTCCTGATGTATTCCTTAAACTCACTTAAGCAATCAACAACATGAAATTGGGTAGTAGGTATGAATTTCATACCCTTAGAAAGCAAGCTAAAATGAGCTTTGTCTAAATGTATGTCACTGTAATTAAATATATTAAAATTTTTATACTGACATACTACTCCATTTTGTATAATTGAATCCCCCTTGGCCTCATTAAAAACAGCTGTATTGATATTATCTGGCAATATATTCTCTACCACCTTGGTGGTGGTTAAAAGTTCTTCTTTTTCCATTTTCCTCCTTTTGTCCACTTGGTATAGTTCCTTCTTTTGTATGACTGATACATTTTTTTTCATCTAATATTAGTGAATGTTGCATGTTGTCATCATTCATATTGTTAACACCATACCCTATGTAAAACTAATTTAACTGATGTGTTCAGTGGAAAAACTGCAGAAAGAATGTGGAAAGTTCTAAGGGAGGAATTGTTTAAATGCAAAAAAATCAAAAATTGTTTAACATCAGGATCTATCCACACAACACAAGCAAGATACATGTCCATAAGAACAAGATACTAGATTACAGTGAGAGAGAACAAATATAAGAAATAGAAAAGATGTCAAACTACCACTTTGAAAACTGAAATAAAGAATATGTACAGACAAAATAAATATACCCCGGGATTCATGAAGCTCGGCGCAAGGCCGGCGTAAGGCCTGCGCCGGCGGTGCATGGAATATCCGGCGCAGTAGCGCCATATACATATTAATGAGAGTGCACCGGAATCACAGACACGTGCGTAGTGTACGTGAGCGAGCCCAGGTAGGATGCGTCTGGAGGCGTGTCTAAGCCGGCAGGAGGTGAGCAACCTAATGTGCTGACAGCCACGGTCCGCCCACAATAGTAATGGCAGCAGCCAGGTCCCGTGCAGAATGAAACGCACGTACAGTACGCAACATAGTCCCGTTCCAAATCAACGGAGAAGCAAATAGAAGCCACCAAGGCATAAGTGTACCCGCTCAAGGAGCAAAGGATACGCATAAGACCGCCGTCCGCAATGTACTGTCAGTGTTTACACTCAGAGAAGGTGTACAGCCGCATGTCAGCGCCGCTGCACCGACATAGGAGCAGCGACTAAGGTCACCACCTGTCCCACTGTGTTTGGGGCAGTCTCTCCATGGACAGTTGTGTCCCAAAAACGATTAGAAATGGCTGATGTGCTACGAATGTAGGACACAATGATATCCCGTATGTAATGTAATGGTAGCATGAATTGGTTATTTCTGTAACAGAAATACCGAAATGACACAATAAACAGAATAAGCAAGGAAATTGCCACAATAATAAGCAAATTATTTAGGCAAACAAGTGAATTTCTCTGCTATATAGTGACCGTTTGTATGTGTCGGCCTGTAAAGGCAGATGTGAGTCCCGGAAATATCCCAGATCGGAAAATGGAAAAGGTGGAAACCCCAGCAGCGACATGGGCATGGTCACCAGGGTTACCTTCTGTCCCAAAGTGCCATGGACAGTCCCTGATTGGACAATCGTGTCCCTGCAACAATCGTAAAAATGGAAAATGACCTGCGATCCCCTGCCACGCAAATTCCCGCAATATACATGTAAATAGTAGCATAAAACATATACATTACGGTATGGAACACAG